>NC_091393.1:85941981-86241981 GCF_032191515.1 Phaenicophaeus curvirostris | reverse complement strand
CCTCTCCACAACTTCCTTTCGGGTAGCTGTAGAGAGCAATGAGGTCTCCCCTCAGCCTCCTCTTCTCCAGGCTAAACAACCCCAGCTCTCTCAGCCGCTCCTTGTAAGACTTGTTCTCCAGCCCCTTCACCAGCTTTGTTGCTCTTCTCTGGACATGCTCCTTGTGGGTGTTCTTACAAGAGAAGCTGGCAACTCTTCCAAGTTGGGGTTTGGTGGAGTGGGGAGGTGTATGGGAGGAGAAAAAGGTAGAGCAGATTGTTCATGTGATGCAGTATCCATTGATGTAGAGGCTGGATTTTTTCTCATTCAAAATTTTTACTGTCAGCACTGCATAATGTAGCCCACAGTTTGCTCTCTCACTGTTAAGCCACACAGTACAAAAATAAGAAAAAGTTTTCTAAGACGATGAAATTGCTCAGTTCTGTATTTGACTTTGCAGGATGCTATTTGATGCTTACAGGTTTCCTTCTTTTTATCTTTTCTGAGATAGAGGTTCAAGGAGGCACACAGGCTTTGGAATATTTCACCAGGTGTTTTCTATACTTAGGTGGTACAGTAATAGTGGATTAGAAAGACAGTAAATTAATGTTAGTGCCATAGTTTCAGCTGGCATGAAGAGGTATATTTTCACTGAAGTCAAGTATCTGGCCTTATACTATCTAAGCACTTGAAATCTTCAAGACTTGGCTGCAGACCCTGTGAGAACAAATTTTGTTGCAAGACTTTCAGCTTTGAATGCTTGCAGTTGGACCACAAAAATATCCTTTTATACAGTATTTTGGCACTTTACCCTCTGGTTTGGGCCAGAATCGAGATGCACATGAACATGGAAAATAAATTTTAAAGCAATGGAAATGTTCAAATGGAAACTTCAGATGGGTCTGTACTGATGTTTAGTTTGAGGAAAAACTTCTGATCATAGTTATTTTTATGTGTACCATTTCATTCATCTGTCATTCAGTAGTGGTCATTTTGAAATGCACTGAGTTCAAATCTCCCAGGAGGGGAAAGATAATCCTGTGGTTAATGCACAGAACTAGAAGTCAGGAGTTCTGGCTTCTCAGACCTCTAGAGTGATTTTAGGCAGTTCACTTAAGCCCTGATTCAGCAAAATATGTAAGCATGTGAGTAACTTCAAGAACATGAGTGGCCTTATTAAATCCAGTAGTGCATTTAACAGCATTATACAGCTATGGAGTATTGTAAACAATTTTTGTTTATGATGAATAAACCACTGTTATTCTTCATACTGTGTACTGAAAAAAAACCAACAGAATACACAGGGCAATTGAGTTGTTCCCAGCACAAAGAGAAATATTGATAAGTATGAAACACTGAAAAGCTTTGAAAAAAGCCCTAACACTTTCCTTGGTTTTGCCTGGACAAAACCCTTCTGTGTAAGGTCTTCAGTCACCCTTCTGAGTTTCTGGGGGGCTTTTTTTATTTTTTCATGTAGTAAGTAAATTGCTACCTAAAAGAACAAACCCTAAATAAAGTTAGATTTAGATGGAAAATGCCTACAACAGTGTTGCAGGGAATGTCTCTAAAGAGGTGAAAGAGCTAAGGAAACAGTTCCTTCTGTGAGGAAGAACATTTGTGTCAGGGGACTCTTGGATAGGGTCTGGAATTTCATAAACACCAGTGCTGATTGTCGGGACTTCCTTTGCAAAATACTGAAAATAGTTTTATGTAGAAATGCTTAATAAAGCACAGGGAGTGAGGGGGTGCATTATCCATTACTCTGCTTTATTACTCTGCTCAGGAACTGCAATGGTTAGTGTGAAATATGTTGTTTCTCCCAGCAGAATCTCTGTAAATGGGAAAATCAAAACCTATTCTACCACCAAGTAAAGGTTAAATAATGTTGTGATAGCTAGTGCTATTTGCAGACAGCCCACACTAAGAACTGCTGAATGGACAGTGCCCTCCTGAGACTCTCTAGTTATGCTTGGGTGGGGGTTAACTTGAAATGCCTCTTTAAAATGGTGTTGCATCCTTGCTTCCTGCTGTGAAACAGACTGGAAGCTATAACCGTTCCAACTTTGCATTCCTCAGAGCCTCTCACTTCCCCTTTTGCACCAGGAGAAAGGGCCTTTTGCTCCTGTGCATGTTAGCATTGCTGAGATACTAGGCATTTAACGGGTCTGCAATAGGAAGAGATCCCTTTGCATTCTTTTCATAGCTCCAAAAGAGTAAAACTACTTTGTCTTTTGCAAATGCTTAGAGATCCTGGCTGTAACCCTATGCAGGAAAAAGGGCTATAAAGTCAAACCTTATTTTTCATAACAGGCTACCTGCACTGCAGAGGAATCTGTTTTACCTGGGACTCTTCTCCTGTATTTTCTGCCCTAGTCCCACTGCCTCATGTCCTAGTGGAACCTATCTATTTAGGAATTCAGTGGGAAGTTTGTTTCCTGTTACTCAGAACCTGACAGCAATCCTGCACGTCTCTGTGTGATTGTTAGTTTCTGAGACAGCGAAACTTTGACTACTGGAAAAATAACCAGAGGGTAATGCTTTCCTTTGGATTCAAACTGGTGTGCAGTTCTCTACAGCACCACAGATTTCCTACATAGGCTGGTACATCTCATTTAAATGGCTGAAAATTAGTGTAAACAGCTCAAGAACATCATCACCAAGATACATACATTTACACAAGTTTTATCCCTGCAAAGCATCCTGGCTGAAATGGACATATTAGGACATTCTCTCACTCTCCTACATATTGCTGGGATTCACCAAATAGGTCTCTTGACACTGAGGTGGCAGGATTCTCTTCCATCACCCAGGAGAATGATTTATACCAGGTCTCATGCTAAGCTTGACTGAAGGGAATACAAAGTCCAGATTCAGATACCAATATTGCCTGTGTATTTAATCCTTTGAGAAGGGACCAGAGCCTAGGATCCTTCCAAAATTTAGGTTTATTGTTCTTGCTCAATGAAGATCTCTTAGCCGGCTGCAGGAGTTTCATCTTGCAAATAGAGATGAAAATGATTCTCAACCTTTCTAACACTGGAGGGATTTTGCAAAGAAAAGTAATTGATATAAAATGAAATGTTGAGACACTACATTATCTGAGGCTTCATAAGTATCTCAAAAGCCTATTCAAGATTCCAACAAAACTATTGGTGAATGTCCGTTAAACTACTTTCCCTGCTAATGAATATCAATTAAGGGTATATAGTCTTGTACACTTGCCTAACATGATTCTAAAAAAGCCCTGAAAATTCATAATAATTTTTAAATTGCAAAATAATCCTAGAAACTGAATTAATTTGATTTATACTTTTATTCAGTTGCCGAAATATATTTCTTTCTCTATGGCTGAAACACAAAATCAGCAAGCAAAAATGTTTCCATGGGGGACTCAGTAGCTTTGTTGGTCCCCAGGATCATCATTCTCAGCATGACCAGTCTGAGGAGGTTCAAGGCTCTAATTTTGATGTTATTTTTGGATGTGGCCAGGGGTTCTGCAGTTTTGGCTTTAAGTGAGATCGGAGTCATGATTCTCAGCCTCAGCTGCCAAGCTAAACTTTTCCCTTGGTGTGAAAGCACGTGTTTACCCACGTGCAATCTAAGCTATAATGTCTTGCTGTAACTGCATTCGTAAAACTTCTTCCCCAAAATATTGCCTCTTAAAAGTGTGCTCATTTTTTGCTTTTCTGCACTCAAAAGGAGAAGAGTTAAAAAAATGCAAGAAGTGTATATTGTACATGAGTTAGTTTATTTTACAACGAAAATAACCCGCAGCATCAGATGCTATTATTGTTAATTCGTTGCCTCACAGTATCTGCCTCTGTATGACTTGATGAATTTCCACTGCCCATTCATTATTGCAAACGCATTTCCAAACACTTCATTTAAAGCAGGCTTTAGATAGCTCACCACATTCTTATGAAAAACAACATTGTGAAACAATGCTGGGGAACAGTCATTTAAAACAAATCCTCAGCACCCACTCCCCAGCAACACAAAGAGAATAAACAACTGACAAGAATAAATTGTTTTATACACACAACATTGAATTCCTGTGAAACTATGTTTCCCGTGGTAGTATATTAAATTCTATTGACTAGTTTATAAAGGCTGCTCTAATTCTGCACACCCAAATTTGATACCTATTTACTGCATATCTTCTGATTTTAAAATCAAATTGAACCAGGCAGACTTACAGAGAGGCTATTAGCATGCCAGTTTGACCTATTTGAAGCCTAAGCTTCATGAATTTTTTTATACCAAACAAAAACTAACCTGAGCCTTCCTGAAGCTCAAACCACATTTCCATTGTGGTCTAAGAGCAATACAGTGTAATGTCCCTTTATGTTCCTAGTTCTGCCAGTCCTTCTTGAGAACTGGCTCCAAGGCAGCTCTAGATTCTATTTGCAGCTACACAGAAATTCTTTTAATGAAGAGTAAAGGAAAGACTTGCTGAAATTGTCTCATCCAGTCACTCCTGGATACTCTCTGGCCACCACTCCACACACTGCTTTGGCCATGCTGACTGCCAAGAGATTTTCCAGTAAATGTTGAAATTGTTGCCTTCTGCGGCACAAGCTTTACCTCTTAGACTGCCCTTCAGTCAGGGACCTGCAGCTCTGTGACTGACAGTAGAATCCCAGGTAAACCTCAAATTAATCAAAATTATTTAAAATAACACATGAAAAAATGTTTATCATCTATTTTTGGCATAACCAGGAAGAGATTCTCTGCTAAGTCCCACTGGAGAGATGTTCACTGAAGATTTCTACCTCCATTTTGTAGGTGGAAGAGGACTAAATAAACAATGAAGTTTCAAAGTAATCATCTGAACAAAACGCTAACAGCTTTGATCTTGAGGAGAACTGTTAATCTTCTGTGACTTTATTACAATCTAATACAAGCCTATCTGTCACCAGTGCTCCCTGTTTACTCTTGTGGAGCAATATTTACAGGGTGCATCATTACTGGAGTTTCTAACAATTCTTGGTCAGACAAATCCATGAACCAGGGAGATAAATGTGTGTGTGATCCTTTTCCCAGAATGCTGGCAGACATCCACAGAAGAAATGTGGATGTATGATCTCTGTATCAATTAGATCAAAAAATACCTCCTTGCATTTCTTATCCCATTGAACACTCAAAAGGTATATCTGCAGATATGTTTTTCGTAAGTATATTAGAACTTTCTCTTTCCACATGACATTGTGTTGCAGACTTTGATCAATTAAATCCATAAAAAAAATTTATGAACACCCATCGTGGAGCAAGTCAAAGATTTCTCTGATACACTAGCCTATCTTTGACAGTGGTGGTAGCAGATGTAAACAATGACTTTTTCTCTTGATTAGCTTCTCTCCCTTTAGTAGCATGTAGCTTAGGGAACCACCTGAGCTGGAGACTGTATTGCTCTCAGTAGTGAGCACTAGACCTGTCCTAATGAATTAATCTACTACTTAAAGAATCCCCTTAAACTTCTGGCCTTCATAAGGTTAGGTGGCAAGGCAAAATATTTCTGTATGAACTAAACATGCTCCCTTGATGATGATGCTTCTCCAAGTACAGCATTTGACTCTGCTCATACTCATTTTCACATGTTCATTCTAATTGGCATCAAGTGATCAGGAAGACATTGCTTCTTTGGAAGATATGCAATAAAAATAATGCAACCTTCTCCCTCCGTTTTAAGGGCGCTTTTATTTGCTTATCTAATCAGGTCTACTACTGCTTGTGCTTTTCATGCATCGGGAAATGTTCATAGCTGTCAGAAAAGAACTACATGGAATTCAGTTATTCATGAGAAATAATGATAAATTGCCAAAGGAAAGGTAAAAAACAACTTGTGAAAAATCCTTTATCGGAAACAATCAAAAAGGGGAGTTGGTTGTATAAAGAAAAGGGGAAAAAAGCTCTACTAGGCTTGATACTAAGTAATCTGTTATTCACAGTGTATGATGAAGATAAGTGCAATTTGCTAAGTTTCAGTTTGGACTATGTTTTGAAACACTGCATACCAGAAAGATTCAATCTGGAGGTGAAGAGTAAGTGCCTTACTCTGATCAGGGTATGCAAAGTTTGTACAGCACAATGACAATAATAGGAAATTCATCAGTTTTCTTTTTTTTAGTACAAAATATTTTAAAATCTTAGACTGTATATTTCAAGTGCTTGGCTTAAGTTCATAAATCTGTTGACTGAATAAGTAAAGATATATCATTTCTTATGGTTTTATATGAAGTAAGCTAACTAAGCGTGCAGTCTTTGCTAAGTCTTATTTTGAGATTTGACTCTGCTTTACAGCACAATTTGTAAGTTGCAAATTGCAAAGGATTTAACCTGGTAATAGCAAAACTGAATCTGTCCTGTAATCTGGGACCTCAAAACTGATGCTGTATTCTATTTTGTTTGAATTTCTTATGTTACACCCTAGCAATCATATCACAGAATTGTAATGATCTGTGAAAGGGATATGACAACACCCCTCCCCTCAATAAAGAAAATCAAGCAGAAAGTAAATATATAGAGAGATGAAGCATCACCATGGACTCAGAAAAAAAGCTTATGTGGTATTGTTTAGTCACACATGTTTAAGAAGGATTAGTTTAAACTGGAATAGCCTTAGAAAGAAAAGGTGTTGGACTCGTTAGATTGGGGTAAATTGAGAATAAATTGATGATTAACCTTTGAAGAACAACAGCAAGAAGGAAATATTATTGCACTCTACACATTTTAGAGGGAGTAGAGCAGTTGATTTTATAAGGCACTGTTGTCAAAGAAGCTAATGGCTTTAAAGCAGGAATGAATAAGAGTCAACTGAAAGTGAGAAGAGGTTATTAGCTCTCTGAACAGTGAGGTGCTGATCCAGCCTTCCAGCAGGACTAGTAGGAACAGAAAGAAATTGATTAGTTTCCTAGGCAGACTGTATGCCACGGTTGCTTGCAACAGTAAAGGGCTGCATTCACAGACCTACGGTTCTCATAAGGTTTCACGTTCCTGTCTTCAGATACAGTACTTGGGTTTAGTTCACTGAGCTGTTAACCCCGATCCAGATTTTCAGTACAGATTTTTGGCTAGCGTCTTCTTTACTCAAACCAAAGAAAATATTTGTAAGAAAGAACTGCAGCAAAGTGAAATGCTTTGGGTTCTCAGGCACAAACAGAACTCACTAGATAGGGTCATAAGACAAGAAGAGCTAATATAAGGTGTATCTTCATCTCCATGGAATTTTTTAACAGATGTTGTTCTAATTGACAGCACATTTGGTTTCCTTCGGTTGAGGTTCGCAGTGTATGGAAGAACACTGATACTACACCTGGGCTCCCAGAGAAAACAGTTTTCAGATGTTTTTCAATACTCGATCATCGGAGAAAGTAGATAAAATATTTGTGATTGGCCTCCAATTATATCTTTAATGAGCTGAAAAGAAGGCTAAACATCAGCCTTCCAAATTTCAGAGTGGCTTGGCTGTGGGTCCAACTTTCGCCACTTGGCCCAATTTTTAGTATACATTCATATATCTTCTATTTATATTTTCTTATTCATCTTACTCATCAGTAAATCTCATCTTGAGAGAACTCTCTCAGGTTTTAACTAAGTCAACACCGTGCTTGCCAGGCACAGTATCGTTACCGAAGTAGGAATTTCACCTTGTGCCAGCAGAAGTCATGGGATTTGTGCTTGAAGGCAGCCTGCAAATCACCCTCATTAAAGTTATTCCAGCAACTAATTCTGAGGTTCCTATCATCAGATGAACAATGAAACAATATGAGTGTATTTCTGGAAAGGGAAGGAGTGACTCTTCTCAGTGGAGAGCTGATAATCCTGCTTCAGGCAGGAAGGAGAACTTTTTGGAATTCCCTTCCACTCATCATTTCTACGATTTACTGTGAGTAAAAATACCCAGTTTATAGTTCAAGTATTTTTAGCTTTGGCTACAATAATTTCTCTGAAAAGTCACATTTTCTCTGAAGGAGAAAAGATTTTCTAGGCGGCTTGAAATACAACCTTACCTGCAGGTTTGAGGACATAAATTGTATTGCTTCCTCAGGACTAAGTGGTACTTTGTATGGTATCATGGTCTTTGGTCTTTTCCCTTTCTCCGTAACAAACCTCACTTTTATTTCAGTGGTATGTGGCCAGAATGTCAGAGGCAGTGGATTGTCACATTTCAGTAATAATGTATTTATACTTTGTGATTGATAAAAATGCCTTGAAACAACAAGAATTTCTAACCATTAAATTATCTACATAAGCCGATCACAGAATCACAGAATCACAGAATAACCAGGTTGGAAGAGACCCACCGGATCATCGAGTCCAACCGTTCCTATCAAACACTAAACCATAACCCTCAGCACCTCATCCACATGTGCCTTAAACACCTCCAGGGAAGCTGAACCAACCACCTCCCTGGGCAGCCTGTTCCAGTGCTCAATGACCCTTTCTGTAAAGAATTTTTTCCTAACCTCTAGCCTAAACCTCCCCTGGCAGAGCTTGAGGCCATTCCCTCTTGTCCTGTCCCCTGTCACTTGGGAGAAGAGGCCAGCACCCTCCTCTCCACAACCTCCTTTCAGGTAGTTATAGAGAGCAATAAGGTCTCCCCTTAGCCTCCTCTTCTCCAGGCTAAACAACCCCAGCTCTCTCAGTCGTTCCTCATAAGGCCTGTTCTCCAGCCCCTTCACCAGCTCTGTTGCTCTTCTCAGGACTCGCTCCAGAGCCTCAACATCCTTCTTGTGGTGAGGGGCCCAGAACTGAACACAGTATTCAAGGAGCAGTCTCACCAGTGCCGAGTACAGAGGGAGGATAACCTCCCTGGACCTGCTGGTCATGCCATTTCTGATACAAGCCAAGATGCCATTGGCCTTCTTGGCCACCTGGGCACACTGCTGGCTCATGTTCAGTCGGTTGTCAACCAACACCCCCAGGTCCCTCTCCTCCAGGCAGCTTTCTAGACAGACTTCTCCTAGTCTGTAGCACTGCATAGGGTTGTTGTGCCCCAAGTGCAGGACCCGGCACTTGGCCTTGTTAAACCTCATGCCATTGGACTCAGCCCAGTGGTCCAGCCTGTCCAGATCCCTTTGCAGAGCTTCTCTACCCTCCAGCAGATCGACACTTCCACCCAGCTTAGTGTCGTCCGCAAACTTGCTAAGGGTGCACTCAATGCCTTCATCCAGGTCATTGATGAAGACATTGAACAGGGCTGGACCCAGCACTGAGCCCTGGGGAACCCCACTTGTCACTGGCCTCCAGCTGGATTTAACACCATTTACCACCACTCTCTGGGCCCGGCCATCCAACCAGTTTTCCACCCAGGAGAGTGTGCGCCTGTCCAGGCCAGAGGCTGACAGCTTCTCAAGCAGAACGCTGTGAGAAACTGTGTCAAAGGCTTTACTGAAGTCCAGGAAGACCACATCCACAGCCTTTCCCTCATCCAGCAGCCGAGTCACTTGGTCATAGAAGGCGATCAGGTTAGTCTGGCAAGACCTGCCTTTTGTGAACCCATGTTGACTGGGCCTGATCACCCAGTTCTCTTGCATGTGCTTCATGATAGCACTCAAGATCACCTGCTCCATGACTTTCCCTGGCACTGAGGTCAGACTGACAGGCCTGTAGTTCCCTGGGTCCTCCCTCTGACCCTTCTTGTAGATGGGGACAACATCAGCCAGCCTCCAGTCCAGTGGAACTTCCCCAGTCTTCCAGGACTGTTGGAAGATGATGGAAAGGGGTTTGGCCAGCACATCCGCCAGCTCCTTCAGTACCCTAGGGTGAATGCCGTCCGGCCCCATAGACTTGTGGGTGTCTAGCTGGGCTAGCAAGGCTCTGACCACCTCCTCTTGGATCACGGGAGCCTCATTATGCTCCTCTAGCTCCTGGGTTTGTACACAGACGGAACGACCCTCCTTACAACTGAAGACTGAGGCAAAGAAGGCATTAAGTACCTCAGCCTTTTCCTCATCCCCTGTCACTGCTGTTCCTTCTGTGTCCAATAGGGACTATATGGTCTCCCTAGTCCTCCTTTTATTATTTATATATTTGTAGAAAGATTTTTTGTTATCTTTCACAGACTTGGCCAATCCAATTTCTAGCTGAGCCTTAGCCCTTCTGATTTTTTCCCTACACAATCTCACTTCCCTCCTGTAGTCCACCCAAGAGGCCTGTCCCTTCTTCCAGAGCCCATAAGCATTTCTCTTCTTCTTGATATCCCTCAAGATCTCTCTATTCAATCAAGCTAGGAAAAATTTTCTAGGGCAAAATTCATTATTGAAATTCACATTGTAAAGAAAATATATCAACAAAACATAGGAATTTCCAAAACTGAAATTGGAGGTAACTAGAAGCTGGGAATAGAGTGGCAAACAGGGAAAAGGAGCTTGAGAATTGGAAGTGGATAAAGGAGAACACAGACAAGTTGAGCTGAAATGAATGAGAACTCTTTATTAATAAATTAGAGGCTACTAAAAAAAAGAGAAATACCTTCTTTATTTACATATATGTTATTTGTCTTTTGTCATAACTGAAAATCTACATGCTTGATCTGTAATGGGAGCTTCCTGAGACAGGAGTGAAACTGATAAGAGCAACACCACAAACCCAGTGTCATGATGACTTTACAATCTATACGGTTAAATAGTTACTATGTTTTTCAGTAAAAGGCTCAGAAAGAGCTCACTAGTTTACAATTTTCTTTGGCAAAAAAACTCTGATTCAAACACAATGAAAAGACTTGCATGGGTTCAAGAAGGGTGACAAAAGCACTGTTTTTTGCTGTCATTGGAATATTATCAAATCATGTGTCCAAAACAAATGAATGTGAATGGAAGTAGTTAAAATACTGAAGTAAACCAGTCCAATTCTTTTAAAGATATTATTGCTAACAGTATCCTCCCGCATTTGAAATCTGCACTGGGAGACAGAGACCCACTTCAAGTAAATGAGTCACTTTTGCTTCCTAGCCAGAACAATTAAACTTCTTGTATAAAACATGACCTGAAGCCTGCCCTTCACCACATCATCCCTCCTCAAGCTCCCAGAGGTCAGCTCTGACATTTAACAGCTCACAAATTCAGTTTCTTAAGTCCAGAGGCCAACTACATGCTTTTAAAGCCAAAATGTTGTTTCTGAGATCCATATGCGTGTATGCACATGTATGTACTTGAATATATGTGAGTATACCCTCCATGTTTGCACATATACAGCACTCACATAGACTGTTTTAATTCCAGTGTATTCTGTATTATCAGTGCCTTTTCGTCATTCTGCAGAGATCACACCTTTGTCTCTCTTTTTTTGCATAGCTGCCATGACTTGTAAAGTTATATTTTGTCATGTTAAACACTATTTCTGTGCTGGTACCAAGATATGAAACTTCCATATGCAACTGCACGAAACAGATGATACAAACAAGCCAAAAAGCAGTTAAAGCATTTTGCAACTTGGTACTTCTTTATTTCTAGCAGTTGAGTAGTTTTAGGTGGTTTGGGTTTGGTTTTTTTTCAGTTGTAATTGGTATCTTGCCATATTGTGCATGCTATTCCCACAAAACATTAGCTCATTTCTACGCCAGTTTTGGAGATTAGCTCATCTAGGTTATGTATTTTGGTGTGTAGGTGTTGAGTGCTAAATACAACTTAATTTTTCATTTTTAAAAGGCATTCTTAACAATAACAGCTACTTAATTAGTTTGATCCTCTGAGTAATCTATCACACTTGATGTACTACAATACAAATAAGGCCACCATCTGGCAGGTGTAGTTTGAGGGGTCAGGAGAAGATAATTTTGAGTTATTTGTATATATTTTCCCCAGTAGTTCCCTCACTTTTCCAGAATGTTTCATTTTTAGTGGTGGTAGGAGTGCAGTAATTTCCTTATATTAACATTCATACCTTTAAGTTCAGTAATTTACAATGAATAAAGACAAATAGAACATGTCTTTTCCTTACCTAGCTCTTTCAAAAAGTTCCCCTGGGCATGGAGGAAAAATGAATCACTTCAGGTACTTGATAAGGCACAAAGAAAACCAAAACCACAGATGCAGAGGTTTTTCTTAAGTTTATTCTTCAAAATTAGCTTCCTCATGATGTGCAAACTGCACAGCCAAGCTTCCCTAATGCAAATCATTTGTGCAATCTATTTTGTGATACTGTCAGAAAGTAATAACTGTGCATTTAAAAACACCTGCCAAACAACAGGTCTAGGTCTTTTTCTAAGCTTTCAAGGACTTTCTGTCTCTGCATTGTCATATTCTTAGGCCATCAACCTGTCAGAATGGGAAGACATGGAAAAGACCCATTGAAACTACAAAGGGGTATCTGTATGGATTTGCTTTTAAACTGTTAATGAAGACTGCTTTTATTTTATAATTTATATACTGAAAATGCTCTTTTCTAAGAAACTATTATAGCAAGCCCAGCCATAATAATGCAGTAAGTTCTATTATGTTCTTACTAGGCAGATTTCACAAGCTGGCCACCACAGTCCTATAAAATTAAATCAACAGCTCATCACAGACTTTCAGAGCATGTGAGAACTTCAAGATAGAGAAGCCCAATTAGATCATCCACTCCAGCTAACCCTTCACCTCTGCCAATGATACAAAATTCCATGGTGTTCTCATTTTATGCTAGCCCAAAGGAAAATGAATTTCATCTCATATAAAAGAAAGAATGTAGGGTCAAGCGTAAAGATAGAGTACAAGCTGTACTTACATGAGCCAATGCAATTTTCCCAAGCCCCTTTCCTTTAATTACAAAAAAGGGGGGAAAATGGGGAACAAAAATAATGAAAGCCCAAATCATCTGAGCAGCTGAACATTTAAGTAATGGGCAATTTTCATCTATTTGTGAAAATTGCTGACATCAGCAAATGGAGTTAGTCTTGGTTTTGAATGACATGGTCTGTGACCTGGAGTTCCTCCTTGCACTTGTAATCATTTTATGGCATTGAAGTCAATGCTGTTGCTATGCTGCCTGACAGGGAAAAAAAAAAGAATAAAAATAACAAAGCAAAATGAACAGATAAAAAACCCAACAAAAAAGGTTTTTTCAGTCTGCAGATTTATTTGATTTTTCTTTTTGTTTCAGGAAAATCAGACTTTCCTATGCCCCTGGTAAATCAGTTTCTAACAGAAAATATCCTATCTCTTTTCATTTTGACAGGTCTAATTCTGATTGCTTGCCTTTTAAGTTTTACTTCAGAAAGAACTCTCATTTAGACTCATAACATTTACTTGATCGATATTACTGAAAAGTAAAAAAATTAACTTTGATTATTTTGGGGTATATTAGTTGGTTATTTTGACTGGCTGCTTTCTTTTTCATGTTTTTTTTTCTGTACCCTTTTGAAATCTGAACAGCCACCTTCCAGAACTGGTGATACGCGGCTGCTGAACTAACATACAGAGATGAAATTGCTCAGCACCTCAATGAACAGAACCATTACAACTGTTCCTGACAACCATACTCAGACAACTCTGAGCCCCCTTTTTGCCTTTCTGGGTAAAAAGACCAGAATATGCTTCATAGAAGCCTGCAGAAGATACTTGATGCTCTGAAAACAACCGGGTCTTTATGAGTATTCTTTCAAGAGAGAACACTAGCATGGGATGGGATGGGATGGGATGGGATGGGATGGGATGGGATGGGATGGGATAGGATAGGATAGGATAGGATAGGATAGGATAGGATAGGATAGGATAGGATAGGATAGGATAGGATAGGATAGGATAGGATAGGATAGGATAGGATAGAGTTTTGCTTCAAGGGACTAAAGTATGACTGGAGGCTGCATAGAGCTGTGAATTTGGAAGGCAAGCAGAAGAAAAAAACCCACCTCAAACAGGCTGGCACTCCTTCCTGTATTATTAATACTAAAGCCAAAGCTAAACTACAGTGTGTGTCAGATGATTACCAGGTGGTTGGGGCTAGGGCGGGCCAAATTAATGCAAGCTTTTATCCTTGGCATGAAGAAATGCTTTTAAGACCTCCATAGCTCCTGCCACTTGCAACTGTGATGCTGATTAAAATGCTTATGGCAACAACCATCTTCCTCTTTTGTATTTTACTTCAAAAATATTGTATATTAATTGGAATTTGAGCCATGTTTTCCAAGAGCTGAAGTTGTGTTAAATGAATATACATGCTCACTCTATTTCAAGATACACGGTAAAAATAATGCTCTAAAAATAATGTCTCATATGTATGTGTGTGTGTTACAAATTAGCTGATATTTTAAATGTTTTACTATAAAAAGCTCCTATAGACATCAGAGGGGAGTACAGCCCTAAATGGTATTATGCTCTAGGGGTATATTTAAATAATTGCTCAAGTTCCACTTTTTATTCGGATGTAATTAAGTTAAGTTTTTACATGATAATCAAAAATAAATAAGAATTATTATGTGTTAATTTACATTTATTTCTTTCTTAGTAAACTAATACTGCACTTTCATGTTTCACTGTATAATACATAAAATTAACCAAAAAGAACATTCTAATATACCACCCACATATAAGAATGCTCCCAGTACAGGTCATACAAAAAATACTCCAACCATACATACACTCTTCTCCTTTCCTTTGTCAACTGAATACAACTCAACTTCTCACTCACATAAATTATCAGTTCAGAAGAATATCTCCTTCTTTGTCTGAATCAACCTACTTAAACGTGGCATGGGTGAGGGACAAACAAATTCAAGTTATTCACCAGGAAACTGCAGAGTTTTTAAAGAAGTAGCAGTGTTATATTCTTCCCAGAAGAAAACAGACAGCAGAGCCCAACTGAGGACAGCTATTTTACAGCAGAAAATTACATTGTCAGGTAAATAGAATTTTTCATTGAAATTGGCCAGAAAACTCTGGTTTTACCTAAAAAAAGTCAAGGGTGAAACTTCGTGGCAATAATGGTGGCATTCATCTTTCAGAAATGTCTTGATTAGTTCAGATTCCCTTCTCCACTTCTCATGGCTCAGCAAGATTATGGACCTCAAGTCCATAAAATTAGGCAACCCATGGGAAGGACTCTTTCTCTGGCAGAGGTATCTAGTCTGTTTAAGTCTATTCAGAACAGAGGCACTGGACTAAGTCAAAACAGCAGCACAAGAGCTTTCTGAATCCAAAATATTTCAAGTTTTTTTGGTACTATTTCTGAGTTCTGAATGAAATTCTATATATTTCATATTTCTTCTGAATGTTTGGCTTTTGACACACTATAATTTTGGAATGATTCTCTTTGTTTCCTTTCTCCAGTTCTACTAGTAATTAATTTTATCAGAGTCTTTAGAAAAACTAAAATGAATAGAAGCAAAACCCTGTAACCATCTTTGACTCTACAGCATTCATACTAACCTGGCAGTTGCTGCCTTGTATCACCTCACAATGTCTTTTTCTCCTGGTCTAGGACAGAACTCAGTGGTCTGTTCTGGGACTGGTTTTGTTTAATATCTTCATGAACGACACAGACAATGGGATCAAGGTCACCTTCAGCAAGTTTGAAGATGAAACCAAACTTAGTGATAAGTTTGACATTCCTGAGGGATGGAACACCATTCAGAGTGACCTTGACAAGCTGGAGAACTGGGCTTGTGAAAACCTCACGAGGTTCAACAAAGCGAAGTGCAAGATCCTGCATCTGGGTCAGAGCAACCCTCAGTATCAATACAGGCTGAGGGATGAAGAAACTGAGAGCTGGCCTGTGGAGAAAGACCGGGGGTCCTGGCGGACAAGAAGCTCAAAGTGAGCCAGCAATGTGCACTTACAGCCCAGAAGGCCAACTGTATCTTGGGTTGCATCAGAAGAAGCATTGCCAGCAGGTTGAAGGAGGTGATTCTGCCCCTCTACTCTGCTCTGGTGAGAAAACACCTGGAGTACTGCATCCAGATGATCCAGGGATCCCTCAGCACAGGAAAGACATGGGCCTGTTGGAGTGCGTCCAGAGGAGGGCCACTAAAATGGTCAGAGGGCTGGAGTACATCCCCTATGAAGAGAGGTTGAGGGAGTTGGGGTTGTTCATCTTGGAGAAGAAAGAACTCTGAGGAGACTTAATTGTGTCTTTTCAACACTTAAAGGGGACTTATGATGAAGATGGGGAAAAAACATTTTAGCAGGGACTGTAGCAATAGGACAGGGAGTAACGGTTTTAAACTGGAAGAGAAGTTTAGACTAGGTATTAGAAAGAAATTCTTTTCAGTGAGGATGGTGAAACACTGGAACAGGCTGTGCCATCTCTGGAATTGTTCAAGGTCAGGTTGGATGAGGCTCTGAGCAACCTGATCCAGTTGAAAATGTCCCTGCTCACTGCAGAGGGGTTGGAATAGCTGACCTCTAAAGGTCCCTTACAACTCGAACCATTCTGTGATTCTGTGATTCTGTCATTCTATGATTCTATGATTCTGTGTTTAGTAGGCTGAAGTAACAGTTGGTAATTGAGTAGTAATAGTTATTATCAAATTAAGAAAATATAAATGGAGAACAAATTCCTCCCAAAACTCTCTTTGTGAACTTCTGCAGCCCCCAAAGGAAGGTTGTGGATGTGATTTCCTTTATTAATTGAGGTTTCATAAGAAGATACTTGACTAAATTATTTCTCTTCCATTGTTCTGAATCCATACAGTTCTTACAGAAACCCAGAGCAACAATATTAATTATAACAATTTATATTATGAACTGAATTATGACTGAATTACATTATGGCTGAATTATATTATGACTGAATTATATCACCTTATGTTATGGCAACTATAACTTGACAAAAGACAAATTACCAGCTAACATAAGATAAATAACACCCAACAACTGTCAGCAATCTCTCATGTGAGAGATCTCTAAATTCTCAGGATGAAAGTTAACAGGTCTGTCAAGTCCCACTGTGAAAACCCTTCTACAGACAAGTAACCAATGTCTCTCTACAAATGTAAAGGTACTTGAGTGTGAAGGAGAAAGGACTGAACTTATTGTCAAAGGAACTGTTCTGGTTGTAAAACATGGGAAGGATCACCTTATGGCAATGGATGGGAAACAGAGGATATCTTTCTGAAGGGCCTGTTCAGACAACAGGCTTCTTTAGAAACCTTGTTTAGTTTTTCAGAGCTTACTTAGGACACCAGAGATCTTTTTTTTGTGTGTTTAATACTTATAGAACCTTTAACAGTATAATAAAAAATAATACCCAACAGCATCTACATGATTACTCCTTGAGTGCTTCATTTTCACTTGCCACAGAAGAACTAGTTAGGATCACAATCTCTTTTTACACAGTACAAGACATGTTTTAACCGAGAATGGGCATTGCCCCCAAGACAACATAGGAAGGCATTTTAAAACTGGAGAGAAGCATTCACACTTTGCCTACAATGCATCTTTCACTATTTTGCCATGCTAAACAGGGTAGCAGAACTATCTGAAGTACAGAGAGTGCTAACAACAGTAAAAGGCATGAACTGGGCTAATGAAGCCTAGCTGAAAATAGGGCTGTGCCACTTTTGAGACCTGGACTAACACCTTTGCACTCCACTGCATGATGCTGTGTAATGCCTTCTGTTAACTACCAGGTACCTATTTCCTTACAGAGCCACAATGAATTATTGGATGTATGTTTGTCAATGATGGTGAAAACACATCTTTGGCAGAGGCCCACCTATGACATATTACACGCAACTTTAAAATCAAAGGCGAAAAAGGATGAGAGAGAGAGAGGAAGGAAAATGTACCCATTTTATCCCCCTCCATTCTTCCAAGATTAGCCAGTACCATATGGGATCTTGTTTTGTGGGGTTTTGGATAAGAATCAAGGATTTTGTTTCTTCAGTTTTAAGAACTTTTCATCACTTTTCCCTTCTAGCCTGAAAATGCAACCTTAAATACTTTACCAGGGAAAGCTTCGGTATTTGAAAAATAATTTTACTCTGTGCCAGCACCTGCATTTGAAATCAGCATCAATCCTGATTCAGTTTTGACTCCCACAAAGTAATATTCATTTTCACCAGGAATTGTCTTTGCTTACATATGTATTCTTCTTGCATAGAGTTGAAGAAAGTGTGGGGAGTCCTCCATTACTTAAAAGCATCCCTTCCGTTGTTTGTTCTTACTTCTCTGATTCCCTGCATACCCTGTAAGGCACAAAGACAGAAAAATGTGCTCCAGCAGAATATTCCTTTGGCCTACAGTTAGGGTGGAAATCATAGTTTTGGATTACAGAGTGATGAATACAGAATGTGAACTAATTAATAGGGATGGGGAGAAGTACTTTGGGTAAATGACTATTAGTATGATTATTGTGTAACAGACAAGCACGTGCAGGACCACAGTGTGTGGGAGGCTGGAACATTGGATTCTCTCTGTTAGGTTAGGACAGCTTTGCGCTGAGCCGAGTATTCTCCTGCCAGCCATCTTCAACGTGTGTTGCATCTGGATAATGTGAAAAACCACTGCAATGAACCCACCCTATTGTGCAGCTCTGAAGAAGGGAGTGAGCTGAAGGTGTAACCCACTCCTGATCTCTGAGTGAAGAATGCAACTTAACTTCATTTCTTCTGTATCACCAAGTACGGTTATAAAACCACGCAGTCCAAATCCTACCTCTACCTCAGATTCTCTTTACGCCCTACTCTTCCTGCTTCTCCCACAATCATTCATTATAAAGGTGATTTTGTCTGACATGAATTCTGCATTTTAAAACTGCTGATATCTCAAGAAAAGGTAATGTAGGTTTATGTTCCTGATTCATGGGCTGTTCTATGTGTCCTGTTCATGTGACTACTGAAGATGCTACTGCTCACAGCTGTCCTGTGTTACCCATAAGCTAGAATTACCAAAACCATTTCAGGGGGAGCAGAGCAAGTAGAGTCTGCTATTCATTAGTCACAGTTCCTGGTCATTATACTAACAAAATCTACCATTCATGCCACTTGCATTAATTTGTTGCCTGGCAGCAGAGGAATGGATACATTGCCCATCCTGCTGTTCCTGCTGTAGTTTCAGTATCCTGTAATAGATCATAGATGACCGTGGTCCAAATTTGCACAGCCACAACCAGCTTGCTTTTTGAGTCAGCTGTATCACAATTTATATACTTCTAGGTACAAAAGTTTTGTCTGAATAAGCTGCTTTTGGATGATTTTTCCTGTGCAGAGGGTAGACTTTATTTTAGCTCTTGCCATATTTTAGTTCTTGTTAAAATAATACTTAACTTAATGTATTGTTTGCATAACTGTATATACATGTGTACGTACTAATGCTTCAGTGAAAAAAAAAAATAGTATCGACACGCAAATTTTAGTCTCCAGAGCTTTTGAAATCCATGTAATTGATTATTTGGTGTCCAGAAATATTTCTATTCTGCAGAAGGTGATTTATAAACTTAGTTTTAACACAAATCTTGGATACAATTCTTGCTTCCAGTTGAGAGGCTCATACTCTTTAAACAAAAGACTGAAATGATGACAGCTACTGTATAATGGACTTCTGTGATTAATTTCCAGATAACTGATCATATGTCCAAAAACTTTTGAACTTCTGATATTTCCAAACATTTTCATGACTAAACTGTAACTTAGCCTGAATATCTGTGAGCAACAGATGGTATAAGCTTAAGAGCAAACAGTGATATATACGCTGAAATAATTACACAGAAATGCTTACACATTATTTTTATCAGTACGTTAATTCTAATTTTCTGTCAGACATGAAAAATTAGATGTCACTAGACTGACTTCTATATGGGTCTGAACTCAGCCCACAGAGTCAACAGGAGTTTTTCCCTTGCCTTCAACGGTGTTTGAATCAGACCTTAAAAGGAAAACCCTTCTGATTTCTATAGGACTTTCCCCTAAGGACATAGTTGCTCACAAAGACAAAATTCTAACAAATCCTCAAATGGTCTAAACCACTGTAAGCAATGTGAGACCAAGAGATACAGTGCTGTTGTTTATTACATGTTTTCTGTGACAGCTCAGCCATGGTGAAAATTCCAGTCTGTTTGAAATACAATTTTATTTCCAGTTTTAAAAATTGAACTCTGCATTCTTCAATAAATGGAGGCAGACGTCACTTCTTGCTACAAAGCCAATTTTGCCCCACTTCATTCCACAGCTCCTTCCTTTCTTTTTTTTTCTTTTATTTTTTTAAAGTTCAATTCCAATATTTTAATAAGAACAAAGTGATCATCAAGTAAAAATGGCATGATGGAGAAAGTGGAGGGTTTTTAAGGCACTCAGAGGAACAATAGGATTACCATGAATTAACTGAGTATTAACTGGAGAAGCAAGGAGCATTAGGCAGAGGAAAGATTTGATGGCAGGATGCTGTTGTTCCTAGCCTGGACCTAACAGCTACTATCAATCACAAACATTGTGTAATGCTGGAAGAATGCAAGAGTAGTGCATTCAGCGACACTACAGGAAATAATCCTACCTCAGTTAATAATATTACACTTCATTTAATAGCTCACCTGTATAATTGCATCGTATTCTTCTGTCACCAATGCTTGTTCCCAAGACATACTGGGATTTTGTCCTTGCTATATTACAGGCAAAGATGTAATTTCCCTTTTTATTAAGAGCCTTTCACAGAAGTTGAGTAAGGATGTCAGAAACATACTTGATATGCAAACATCTTAAAAAAAATTACCAGGTTTACCATTAGATTAGAATCTAATCAAGTTAAACTCAAGTAAATGAAAATAACTAAAGTGCGGAAACTACAGACCCTACCAGTAGTTCATACCCTACTGAGTGGTGCCTCTGAGGCCTGTGGTCTAATTTATTCTTGATATAATCCCATGGGTAAATCTGCACTCCTGGGAATTCTCTGTGGGATGCAAATTCCAAATCTCTATCAATAATGAAAGGTGAGCTGCAAATCCAGAAAATAGACCGTGAGAAGTGGAAGATTCTGCTGATACCTATACATGCTGAGAGATGAAGACTTCCAAAGGTCTCACAATGCCCTTTTCAAAGGTGCCACAACACATAAAATGTATTCATTATTAAATGTGTAGAACATCCATTGCCTTTGCTAGAGTTTGGAGTGTTATTAAAAGTGTATTCATAACTTCTGTTTTCCTTTGCAAAGCCTTCACTGCATTTTTTTTTTCTCATCTGGTTGATCCTAGTTGCTTGTGTATAAATAAACCTATGTTTTGCACATTGTTTTAGTGCCTACTGCATTGTGGAATTCCTATTCACAGACTTCAAACAAGATTTTTTTTTTCTCTTTTTTTCCCACAGATTATTCACTTTAATGGATGCCACAACATTTTAAAAGAAATAATAACAGATTTTCTTTAGTTTTTTAAGTGCATGACTGCAGAAAACAAGTCACATTCTTTGGCATCATTTAATGTGTGCTACACAATTAGTGACATCCTGATTTCCAGCTAGCAGCTAAAATGTTCTCTGTTCAACAAGTGATTATTTCTCTTGTTGGAAAGAATGTACTGACAAATACAACAAAATAATTTTTTATTTCTCCTTTTTATTATTTACATCCTAAATAAAACAGATGCTTAATTGAGAAATAAAGAAAACAAGACATAATTCCTGCTCCAGTGAACTTGTATCTAATATATCATCATGGTTTTGAACAGAGATGAATGCTGCAGACAAAAAAAGAATAATCTGTGTAGCTTTAGGGTCAGCTAGGCATTCCCGGGAATAATTTTCTATGTTTTTCAGCAAGTAGAGCACTTACCATATATGTTCATAATATTTACATACCATACTGTTCTTAGTTGTAAAAGCTCAGGGTCATATTGTCACACGCCTTGGAGGATTAGTGGGAAAGTTACTCACTTGTAGCTTGGTGCCTGCTTGTCTGCACATGCATTGCAAAACAAAAGGAAATCCCCTTCAATTCAACCGATGCCAATATGACTCTCCCTCCTTACAGTAACAGAGAAGGTCGACTTTGGTGTAAGTCTACTGACTTAGGCTAATTAACATTTTGGTAAGCTTTCCAAAATGAATAAATTCATATTAAAAACAACATTTCAGGAGCACCTTGAAGATTTTGGAGCACTAATCCCACAAATAAGGGATATTTTTCTTAAAAGCATGCTGGGAAGCTTTCCTGATGACTAGGCTCTCCCACTTTCTTTACATCAAGAACGGGCTCTTTATAACAAGAACAGTGTGCAGACAGGGCACACTCTCCCACAAGCCTGTGAATGCTCAGGGTTGCAGCACCACCGGTGAGGCTGGCAGGAAGAAACCTGGAAGCTGTCCATTAGGTATCTGGACAGACAGGATTATACTGGGAGGTGCGAGGTAGAGACAGTGACTGCGCCAGGAGCCTTCCCTTCATGGCAGGAAAAGCAGAGAGAGATTTTCATTTGACCTTTTTTTTTTCTGAGGTGTCCTAGAAAATTTCTCACCAATTCTAGTTTGTGCTTAACATTAGCTTGAAAAATGCACCTTCAGCTCTGCCCTCTAAGATGTTGAATGCTAAGGGTGAAAAAAAGAATCGAAGAATATAAGGGAAAGGTCATGTTACCATTGTTGTAATCACTAAATTATGCACTATGTGTGCATGTTTATGGCTCAGTTCACTACTGCTGGTTACTTTGTTTTCAGTTAATATTATCACTTTTCAATTTATACTTTTTTTTTTTTTATCTTTTCAATGTATAACCAAACACCTGATCATCAGGCACCTGGTATATCAATACTTCTGCATTGATATAAGCATTAGAAATTTTACAGATTTAAATAGTTGTTCCTTTCTGAAATTTTACAGCTGCACTTGCTTTTCCTTGAGTTGGATAAAAAAAAAAAAAGGCAAAACCGCCCCCCCAAACCCAAAGCAAATATTTTCTGCCTTTCCCTTGCTTTCTTCTCCCTTCCCTACCCCTGACGGTGGTATTGCTTATCTACATTTCTTCCCTGGATAGTTGCCTGGCAATCCCTTTTGTGGTAAGAGATGAAAAGTATGGAGAAATTATCTCAGAAGAATCACTGGAGCTTTTCTCATCCCTGAAAAAAAAGAAGTAAAACAACTGTAACATCAATGAAATTGCCAAACAGAAATTATTGTTACAAGGTCTTTAGCTGTCAGCATAATGAAATAGACCTTGGATCAGTGTTACCCAAAACCGCCTTTAATGGAAAAAAGCCACACCCTGCTAACGTCTCTGAACTTAAGGGATGCAAAAACACAATTATAAGAGAGACCACCCCATTCTGTACAGAGTACTGTGTTCCAAAATTTTAACAAATAAGGGCATTGTGGAGCCAATCCTGCTGGTAGTTCTGATAAGTAAAAGATTACTTCATTTATTATCTTACAGAATGACATTCTCTTATTCAAGTAGTTAGTACATTTGTTGGAGGACTCGTCTTATAATACAATCCTGAAAGTTTACATTTTTTGCCCGCTAATTCCAGATTTCATGATGTTTGAAGGGGAACTAAGATGAACTGATTTTTAAACATTCCAAATGCTCATACTCCCCATGAAAACTGTATTTTGCACACATTTTCATCCCCCATAAAAGCACGTCCTTACAGTGACCTTGCAACTATGCAATGGCCCCTTATGATGACATCATAAAGAGGCCACTAAGTTACTGATGAATTTTCTATCTCCTAGTAAGTATGAATCGTCTGTCATTAAAATGGGAGCAGAATGACCACATTCGCGCCAGTCAGACCTTCAGAGACAATTTAATGACTGCACTGAAACTGTATGACAAGTAACTGTCAGCAACAGCCTCTTGCATACATAGCATTTTGAGTTTCTTTGCTGATGTTGTGCTACCAGTTATTATGAACATTATCACATATTGTACCTACAGTTTTTAAACTTCTTCCTGTTGCCTTTAACCCTGCAACTGTCTATAAACAAGTCTGGTAACTGAAAATTCCCGCAGGCTTCTTAGCATGTTCCTGTTTTTATCCTTTTTCTACCAGTTTTCACACATTCTTTCTTTGCATGTTTTGAACTTTATAATTAGACTATAGTGATCTGATCATCACAGGGGCAAGGAAAGAATTTTAGCCAAGAGGGATAATGCTTTGCTTGTTTTTACCTCTCATGAATCAGGTGTTGGATTCACAATGCAAGACTTCATGGATCAATTATCTGGTCTGATAAGGCAAGCCCTATGCTCCTACTTACATTGCATGACTGGGATTTGACTTACATCTTTAAAATGTACACTAAGTTGAGTAGCACATGAGGAATGTACTCGGCACTGGTGAGACCGCTCCTCGAATACTGTGTTCAGTTCTGGGCCCCTCATCACAAGAAGGATGTTGAGGCTCTGGAGAGAGTCCAGAGAAGAGCAACAAAGCTGGTGAAAGGGCTGGAGAACAGGCCTTATGAGGAGCGGCTGAGAGAGCTGGGGTTGTTTAGCCTGGAGAAGAGGAGGCTGAGGGGAGACCTCATTGCTCTCTACAACTTCCTGAAAGGAGGTTGTGGAGAGGAGGGTGCTGGCCTCTTCTCCCAAGTGACAGGGGACAGGACAAGAGGGAATGGCCTCAAGCTCCGCCAGGGGAGGTTTAGGCTAGACGTTAGGAAAAAATTCTTTACAGAAAGGGTCATTGGGCACTGGCAGAGGCTGCCCAGGGAGGTGGTTGAGTCACCTTCCCTGGAGGTGTTTAAGGGACGTGTGGATGAGGTGCTGAGGGATATGGTTTAGTGTTTGATGGGAACGGTTGGACTCGGTGATCCGGTGGGTCTCTTCCAACCTGGTTATTCTGTGATTCTGTGATTCTGTGAATCTCAAATAGGTAATGTTAACCTTTTTTTTGCTAACTAAAGACCTTAATTAGTGCACAAAAGGAATACCACAAAAGCATGAATCAGATGGGCTAGAGGCACACAATGTAGGAATAAAAGAGAACTCAAACATCTGATGAAACAAAAGCCAGTTTTCAGGCAGCTGTGAACTTGACAGAAAAACCTTTGTTGCACTATATCCACCACCTCCTGCATGGGACAACCTCAGAACATTTCTGAATCATCTTTGGGATATATAGAAGCTAGGCTGATAAAGAGATGAGTCAGTTTCCTCAGTGGCTTGTAGGGGATTTCTCTGTCCTCTCTGTTCTCTGTTCTGTTTTGTTTGACTACAATTTTAACTCGCAGGAGGAGCCCTGGTGGAAGGAGAAAACTTGCAGTTGCTGTTGCAACAGTTTTTAAGAAAACACATCCAAACAACAACAACAAAAAAAAACCCTAGCATCATTTTATTTAAAGCCAAAAGTTTATATGTTGATTTACAAAAACATTCCAAGGGAAGAAACAAAGAGTGAAAGAGTCAATGAATGGAAGCTTGTAGTCTCAAAATAAAGCCAGGCCAATAGTAATTTATTTGGAATATTTTGAATCCTCCTGTGTGTATGAATTTTATTGGGCATAGACTGAAGTTTGCTTAGTTGCTGTCCTTTAAACAAATGCAGGCATGCAGTTTCATAGATTGAAAGTAAGACTTAACCCAGAGATTCAGCCATACAAATGCCAGTCAGGTTTTCTTTGAGGGCCGTCTGAATAAATCTTCTGGTCAGTTTTGGGAAATGTGTGTCTAAATCCCCAGCTTACTTCTGGAAACTTCTGCCATCATGCACATGTGTGGGTAACAATGCAACTGCACATGGCTGCAGATCTTGAGTACACAGAATTGGAGGCCATTTCTCATCTTTACAGTTGTGCAGATCTAGTGTAGGAGTTGGCCCTGTTATTTTTATCACTCTTGATATGCTTTACTTTTCCATTGCCTTAGGCTTACAACCATTCTGATAGATTGCCATCAATCATCTCTTTGTAAGAACTTTATAGAAGAACAGAGACATGGCTATTATGCAAATAATGCTTGTGAAAATGAAGTTCACGATTTCCAGCCATGAAAAAGGGGCACCATGCAATTTTCACATGAAACCTGTCAATTAAAACATCAGTTTTTACTAGTGAATCAGTAAAAGAGGTCTGAATTGAAGATAGTCTCACCTAAAGGCTTACTGCAGTATCATGTCAAGCACAGAGAGAACATTAAAGCAGCAGAAGACATAAATTAAGACTGGCAGAGGTGACTGTAACTGAGTAGTATAAAATCCGTACACTTTATAAAACGTGGATGGTTCTTAGAGTTGATTTATCTACATTCAATGTCTACTCATGATGCTTGTAGAGGAAGTACCATGAAATCTTAATAATGATGGGAGGGAATTTATTCCTTCCGTATAATATATAATGGAGGTTTATAACTGTTCCCAGGAACAGAAGAATTCCTAAAAGCCTTCATTTTCTTTTAATGTAGTTCAAGTTCCACCCAACACAGACACAATTTTTATCTGGAAGGGGGAGGATGCATAAATCAGGCCACCACTGCCTCACATGGGTAGAAATGCTTACAAGACTAGTGCTATGAAGACGCTTGGGCAGTGGGGTCCATGCTGTCATTTGCAAATGCTAAAACAATGCTGTGTTCCCCAGCCTAGTTCTTAATGAAAAATGACCTTAAAAAAAGCAAATGTGAAGGGCAAATCAGAAACACTGAGGAAAAACTGCCTTAGAAAAGACAGAAAGGTGTCAAAGAGTTAATAGCACCCTTCACAAAGTCCTTTCTTTTAATCATAGCTGTGAGAATAACCTCCTGCTTCTTTCTCCTTCCTCTCCCCTTTCCAGATTTTCTCTGGCTGGAGTCCACATAGCAGAAATGTTACACAAGAAGGAGCTCTTTGCAGGAACTTAGAATGAAGGGTTGGTTGAGGGCATCAAAACAGGGTTTATAATGGAAACTCTTACATTCAGAGTATGGGACAGCTACTTGAGGTTCCGCAGTCCAGCAGATTTTATCTGCAGCTTATCAAAAGCTATGTCTATTAAATAGCTGTTTATTGTAACCAACTGTTTACCATTTGCTATTGCCTTTTATGACTGAGTACAGAAATGCTCTGTGAGTCTCTGTTGGATCACTTAGACGGCTGAATATTGCTGCATTTTAATAATTTTCAAAGGCTGGTAGCCAACAGGGAAAAGTACAACCTTCCCATTTAGCAATACCATAAGCACTGTCTTCAGTCAGATTTCACGGCTAGGCTAAAGCTGGCTGCTAATATTTTGAAATAACTTTTCACCTTGTATTGTTGTGTTGCCCTTCAGACTTTTTTATATGAAAATAGGCGTTTGGTGACATATAGTCAGAATGCTTGTTGCTCAAACACTTCTGAATTCCAGGAGTGACAGGCAAAAATAGGTATGTGTCTTAGGGGCATGCTCAAAGGGAGAAGAAATACACTCACAATATGACCTGCATTTTCACTAGAGAAAATGCCTTCAGGTGCCCTCGTTCCACTCTGGGGATAATTTCATTTCTCCATGCCAATATTGACTTTCCTGGTGCAGGCAGTCCTTCAGTGTTTTCACCTAAAGTATATTCCTGATATTGTCCAAAATAAAAAGTTTAAGAATATATCTACAGTTGAGCAGACATAATCTGCTAGAAGACCCATCCATTAATTTTGTGTAGGAAACAGAAGGAGGAAAGAAGGGAGTTCCTGTGTGCCATATCCGTAACTGGTGAGCAGTGCTGTCCATTAACTGAGCTCTGGGTGAAGAAACTTGTCACTTTTAACATTTTTCACTGGCTGCTGTGAAGAAGAGCATTAAAAAAAGAGAAAGTGTAGGCTCAGTGCTCTGAAAGCTATTTAGGAACTCTCGGGAGAGGAACAGAGAGAACCAGCAGGAATAACTGCTAGCAACCTTCTCGTTAATTAAAATCTGACAAGCAGCTGGCAGCTGAAAGGGGGAGCTGTAGGTGGGGGAATCCTGTGGTTCACCACCACATTCCTTACATTCATAGAAGCTAGGGAATATTTCACTGTAGGCCTGCCAGAAATGTCGATGGAAACGTGAATTAAAAGAAAGAACTGTCTGAAGGTGACAGAGATACTGGATGTAGCCCATGTAACCCACAGATGAAAATATAGAGAAATTTAGTGACATGTACGAGGCAAATTCTGTAAAGAACTTTTATTCTGATGAAAGGTAATATGATTCAAGAGACGCTTTAGTCTGTAATACAAACTCGTCCGGGCAAGAAACTCACTTCAGGGAAGAGGTAGAATAAATTTCCTCTGTGCTATCCCTCTGAGCCCAAACATTGGGTAATGTTTTTGACCAGAATGGGTTAGCTATTCAGCATCTCTGTGGGACCTTCACTGGGCTGCAGCGTGCTGTGGTATACCTCTCTCTGCCCTTCCACGGAAAGACACCTTTCATGACAGCTCTCAAGCTCTGAAATCATCAGCCTTTTAATAATGGCTTTCAGGTTTCTGATAACTCTACCTCAGAAAAGGACCCATTCACATCCTGAAAGATGGTATCTTTTATTTTCCACAGTATCTTCTGATTTGACCCCAGTCTCAGCATTGAACTGCATGTAAATGGCTGCACGTATATGGCTGCACCAAATGCAATGATTTCCTCTTGCAGCTTCACCCTTTTGCTACTACATCTTGATCTTATTTTCATATGATCCCCCCTCATGGTCAGGCAAAGACTTGTAAAAGAATGCAATTATTTCTTCATAACCAGGAGATTTTTGGCTATGTAGGATGTAATAGAACCTTATTTCATACCCAGCATCTTTTCTCTATCAAGATATTAGTCTGAAGAGCTTTACAAAATATGTGAGGTATCAACGGTGCCATGACTGGGAGGTCCACAACAGAAGTAATTTTGTGTGCAGTAATTAAATGACATTTCCTTGCACTGAGAACAGTGGAAAGTTGGCCAGTCATTATCATGTGGAAAAATAATTTTTAATCCCCCTGGACAGTCATCACAGACAGCTGGAAGAGTTTACCCTGAAACAAAAAAAATCATCTTGAAAAAATGATGTCTCTGGTACCATTATTCTGCATGTGAACCAAAGCCCTTGGGAGGGAAAAGATAAAAGGGGGAGGGAAGGAAAAAAAGAGTGAAAAAAGGCTTTTAGCTTTTCTGCCCTCAGTTACCTTAATTTCTTCTGCATTTCAGCTTCCTAAAGGCTCATTTCTATTCAGTGCCTGGCATTTAGGTAGAATGTTTATTGCACAAACATTTCCAAATCCCGGGAGATGAAAGAAGGTACAAAGCATGTTTTTTTAGAGGGGTGCTCATAAGAGAGACTTTTCTGATTCCTCTGTCTCATGAGCACTGCTCCCTATGTAAACTTTTTCATTTGTGTAGTTGGACACTGCTGGAAATTTCAAATAAAACTATCTCTAAACATCCTTTCATCTGTGGAGGGTAAACAAAACAGGACTTCTTAATATTTCCTTGTTTTCTAATGAAGTGTTTTCTCTTACTCAGTTAACAAAAGTAGTAGGCTTCAATTTATCTCTACGAAGATGTCTGACTGCAGTTCTGTTTTCCAGCTGAATATTTTCTCTTTTCTTCTCTGGTGTGGTATGAGTGCAGTGAAGAGTGCTAATTGCCTGTGTTGTATTCCAAGACCATCTGCTGAAATCTGGGTTTACTGTGGTGGTTCCTTTCTTCAACAGCTTATAATTCAATGACCTCACTGCACTTTCAGGGCCTTGATTTTCTTTGCACATATTGTAGCAATCATTTCCCTCTCCACACACACACTAGTATTTCTCATTGGTATAGCTAATTAGTCCAGCCAAAATTATTGCATGGACAGTTTTTACACAGATTTTCCAGTTTTGCAGTTCTGTCCATTCCTTTTAATTTTGCCTTCCCATTTATTCTTTTAACTTTTCTTAGAATACACAGTAGGGAAGTATAAACACAGACTGAAAGCAGGGTCTATGGCTAGGAAGGAGCCAAAAGCCCTTCCCTAGGAACACCCTGAATACACGGTAATAAGAGAACTGTGCTTGAGGTCACCCAGTGAGCTTTAGCAGCATCCCCTGGTTTACTGTTTAAATCCCTGAGTGTCACCAATGTGCAGAGCTTGTTAGTGGCCTGAGAATGTTCATCAACTATCATTATCAAACCCTGAACTGTCTAATTCAATAATCTGAATCAATTTAATGTATTTCTTTATTTGAAATGCCACACTTGACCACCATCTCCTTCTCCAAACAGTGAGCAGAGTGACTGCAGTCCTGATACCTACAAGACTGGTGAAATAAATTGACTCTATAAGTTTTCAGAGGCAATATGTCTTATTCAGTTTCCATTCATTTTCCCTTTTTCTCTTGTCTTAGCACTGATTTAATGTAATGTCAAAAGTGAACAAGGTTGGGCAGTAGCAGAGTGGTGAGCCCTGTAATTGAATTACACTCTCCGTGTGCTTACACATTGTGAAACGGTGATGTAAAACTGTGATTTCTCTTGCCAGATCTTGTCCTACATTGCAACTTCCACTTGAGATTTTTTAAATGTGCATATTATTTTTTTCTGTCTTTCTTCATGAAAAAAAATCATGAATTATCACCAATTTTTAATACTATTAATATTCCCAAAAGTTGTATGATGTTCTCAGCTCCTTGCCAGTGAAGCATTGAACTGTGTCAACCTGGGAGAATCTTCACTCCTATCATGGCATCATTCCTCATAAAGCCTGAATAAAACACACCCCCTCCTGGGTTGGCTCAGTGGTTGCAGATGCTCCTTAAGACTTGACTGCTGTATTGATTTATAGGGATTTATCCTTTCCACAAAAAATCATTGCCTCTATTTGTCATCTAAGTAAGCATGAGACATACGTGAAGCAAAAAGAAGCTTCATCCTCATGAAGCAAATCTTTTAATTATTAAATAAGTTGTGCTTTTATAAAAGAAACTCACACAATTGATAGTACAGATACATAAAATATGCCAAATATGAATCTCATATTTCTTCCACAGTAATTTCCTTTCAGAGAGTATCTCAAAGTCTCCTTTATAGAATGGGGTCCCATACTTTGCTTTCTATTTCTTCTTTACACCTGGACAACTTCTAAGTTCCCAGTTTAGAGAAAATTCCAGAGCATTCAGCTAGTAACCTTTTCTTTGTGAATTTAGAGGGCTTTGTTTTGTGGCATTGCCAGCTATTTGACATAGGCAAGAATAGTAAAGCGGCACTCAGGCTATCTGATGGCACAACTCTGATGGGTGGATCAGGCCACAGTGTGTTAATTCACTTGTAAGTGAACTTGCAGTCCATTGAAACAATCTTGAGTTTTCAGATAAGAATGCATATTTTTGAGAACAGTAGAAGGTTATTAAAAGCTGATGCCTTTTGAAGAAAGTTTTTTATTTCCATTAAACAATATTCTCAACAGATTAAAAATCTTGGAAAAATCACCAAACTTTATTAGCACATTAGTACATTGTATATGTTCTATACATGTGTAATCATGTAATATGGATACTTATATATACTAACATTACAGCACTAACGCAGTTCCAACAAACAGTTTGAAAGATCATAATCACCTCTTTCTAAAGCAAATACTGGGAGAATTCTGCTGCTATTTTTCATATACCTGTATTACTGGAATATATCTTTTTCTTCAATGATTCACTCCTGCTCTGTGTGGCATGAACAGATAAAAGCAGTCATCAAGCTGTATAACAAAATGAAACATCTTGCACTTCAGTAAAGCTTTTGATTCAGTTTCTCACAGCATTCTGCTTAGGAAACTGGCTGCCTCTGGACTGGACAGGCGCACACTCTCCTGGGTGGAAAACTGGTTGGATGGCCGGGCCCAGAGAGTGGTGGGAAATGGTGTGAAATCCAGCTGGAGGCCAGTTACAAGTGGTGTCCCCAGGGCTCAGTGCTGGGTCCAGCCCTGTTCAATGTCTTTATCAATGACCTGGATGAAGGCATTGAGTGCACCCTTAGCAAGTTTGCGATGACACTAAGCTGGGTGGGAGTGTCAATCCGCTGGAGGGTAGGGAGGCTCTGCAAAGGGATCTGAACAGGCTGGACCACTGGGCTGAGTCCAATGGCATGAGGTTTAACAAGGCCAAGTGCCAGGTCCTACATCTGGGGCACAACCACCCTATGCAGTGCTACAGACTGGGAGAAGTCTGTCTAGAAAGCTGCCTGGAGGAGAGGGACCTGGGGGTGTTGGTTGACAACCAACTGAACATGAGCCAGCAGTGTGCCCAGGTGGCCAAGAAGGCCAATGGCATCTTGGCTTGTATCAGAAATGGCATGACCAGCAGGTCCAGGGAGGTTATTCTCCCTTGGTACTCAGCACTGGTGAGATTGCACCTTGAATCCTGTGTTCAGTTCTGGGCCTCTCACCATAAGAAGGATGCTGAGGCTCTAGAGCAAGTCTAGAGAAGAGCAACAAAGCTGGTGAAGAGGCTGGAGAACAAGTCTTACGCGGAGTGGCTGAGGGAACTGTGGATGCTTAGCCTTGAGAAGAAAAGGCTGAGGGGTTACCTTATTGCTTTCTATAACTACCCGAAAGGAGGTTGTAGAGAGGAGGGAGCTGGCCTCTCCTCCCAAGTGACAGGGGACAGGATGAGAGGGAATGGCCTGAAGCTTTGCAAGGGGAGGTTCAGGCTGGACATCAGAAAAAAAATTTTCATGGAAAGGGTCATTGGGCACTGGAACAGGCTGCCCAGGGAGGTGGTTGAGTCACCATCCCTGGAGGGATTTAAGAGACGGGTGGATGAAGTGCTGAGGGGCATGGTTTAATGGTTGATAGGAACGGTTGAACTCAACGATCCAGTGGGTCTTTTCCAACCTAGCAATTCTGTGATGCCTGTGACAGACCTGGTTTCTGCTGACTTGAGAAGCAGCCAAAAGCATATTAAACAGAATTATAATTCATCTTGATTTTGCTGTATTTATTAAAATGGTGTCTAGAATTTTCTGTTTCTGTAAAAAACCATATGTATTTACATCGAAATAATGATCCTGTGTTTGACTGGCTCATTCTACAAATTGATATTTAGTTCTCTTTCAGTGAAGCCTCTGGAAGTTCCTAACAGAGAGCAAGGGACTCCGTCTTGTTTAAGAAGAAGCTACAGTCGGCATTTCCAATAAGCCGCTAGAGCCAGAAAACCAGATGCCTCCACAATAGGCCATCTCCTTATCCTACCACTTCTGTTTCTGTACCAAATATTCAGGTTTTCCTGTCTGCCCAGAAAGCAGAAATTCTCATTTCTTACGTTTCCACTTGTACTACAACTTCATCCTTTGAGGGATTTAATCCTGGCATACTGCTGCATCCTCCTTCCATCCACTCACAACACTATCCAGATTCATGACTTGACAGTCTGATTGCACTCTTTCCTTTCCATTCTTGTATTAATTCTTTCCCCATTACTGTATCTAAAATAAACTTCTTGTAATTGTGTGCAAATCCTAGTGTTTATCTCCATCATATTCAATCTTTTAGCACATAGTGAGTTGTTTCTGTCTTCATACATACACATAATGCTTGATTCAACCCTATTTTCCTAATCACAAGCATGTCCCAAATGCTCTATCTACATCCTGAAAGTCATCACCTTTTTTTTTTTTCTGAGGTAAGGGTGTCACATTTCCAGAAATCATTCCTGCTCATCATTTGACATACTGTGATTTCTGTCTGCATTGTTTTCTTATTTGATTCTTCAGTTCTGCTCAGTTCCTACCTTAATTTAAAAATATGCAGTTTTTCTGAATCACATCCAGATAAATATATGGAATATGACTGCTTTAGGCAGCATCTCCTAATTTTTTAATACTTTATGCAGTGCCTACCACAACAGCACTTGACTGGGACTGTGGTAGTGCTCTAAAAATCCCTTTATTGAGGAATCAAGGTATGGAAAGGACGTAGAGAATTCCTCAAAGTCAGACTTGTTTGAGTAGTCAAGCTGGACTCATGACCCTGTGCTTTGTAAAATGTACATCATGCGCTCTCCTCATCAGCAAATAAGATAAACAGGAGTAGAAACAAAATAAGTACACAACCTGCGTACTGTGGCATTACTTTCCAGTGGAGATACTGACAGTTAGTGTAACTCTAGTGGTGTTCACATCTAGGAAGATGAATATTAACTCTCGGACCTGCAGAGTCAAGACCTGAAAAGGGCTATGCATCTTTCACAACAAAATGCAACACAGAGGAACATAAAAAGCAGAGAGAAAACAATTTATACAATAAATGCAGAAAGGAAAATGAAAGCACAACTTCAAAATTGGTTTTATTTTAAAAGGAATATACAAACTATCATTTACATACTTCTAAACACCTCCTTCCTTCCTTATTCCATTATTAAAAATAATTCAAGTATTGAAAGCATAGCTTAAGCCTCTTGACTCTTTTCTATAATACCTTTCTTCAACTGTCTTTTTCCCATCAAGATAATAAAAAGGCTTAAAGTAAATACAGCTCAAGTAGGTCTCCTAAAAATTTCAGTGAATTCTAACAAGCACATCAACTGCACTATCTGTAATTATTTGATTATCTTTTGGTTTTATATTTTGTTCATGTTTGTTTTAATTTTTTCCCTTGATCTTCTGGGAATTGTCTGATAGCTGACTCCCTCTGTGTTCTGTGTTTACTCTGGGAGAAGAATATTTACAGTTGGGCAAGGAGGTACAATATCTGATGTCTAATTCTGCATCTCTAAATGTCTCCTCTCCCAAGCAATCTCTATTATTTCTCTCATCAAAAGAAACAAAAAAAAATATTTCCTTGCCAGAATTTCTCTGCATTTTTCACAATGAAACCATAGTGGACATGAAGGAATAAGGCATTTCCGGAATGCTGGCCTGTATTTAACTCTCTGTATTTCAGTGGTCAATGTCACACAAGTATTTCCTAAAATAGTGCCATGTGTCTTCGTAGTGAAACATGCATACCTTATGGTTTTATCATCAGACGCAGAAACAGCCCCAAACATCACAGTAATACAGCTCAATGGGTGGTCTGAAACTCTTATCTTTCTTTTTGGAGCAGAAAGGAAACTCAGATATCAAGTCCTTGCAGAAAAGACTAATGTGTGGCTAGAAGATCAGATAATTATGGGATGATTTACACCAATAAGGTCATTAAACCTTGATTTTTCTCAGGTTCACATGATTAACAGTTTTTACTCGGCAATTTGGCTTTGAAGAAGTGGGTGGCCAGTTAGTCTCTCCTTCAGCTTTTCACTATCAATTTAGTAATATGCTATGGATATTGTAAAGCATTAGGATCTTTATAATCATACTATAAGTTGCAAAGGCAACTTCTATTTCCGTGATGGATGGATTTTCCTTCCTATAGACCTACATTAAAATAACCAGTACAGTAGGCATGCCTGCAAAAGACAACAGTAGAAGCTCTTTTTTCTTTCTTTGAACATGTGAAATTTGTTGTTCAGTAATTTACTATTTTTAATGTAGCAGTTTAGCATACTGCAGTGTTCACTGACATTTTATAAATTTCCGCACATGAAGATTACAAGGTGATACATCTTTCAATCTGGATTTTTAAGATGTAAATTTTTATCTGTAGAAAGTATCTAGTCTAAAATAGAGATGACCTTTTTCAAAATCTCAAAATTTTTACTCAAGACTCTTACTTTATGTGTGTTACTAACTGAGGCCTTGTTCCCTCAGACTTTTCTTTTTCAGACTTTGGATTTAATGTAGCTTCATTAGCTTAACGGGAGTCTATGAAAGTACAACGAGCCTGCCAACTGAAAACTTCCCTAAAATCTGCTGGTCAAGGACTCTTTTCAGATCAAACTAACTTCCATACACTTGCTACTTAGGACACTTGCGGTGATTTAGACTGGTCACATTCTGTGTATAAGATTTGGTTTTTTAGCTCAAGTTCCTAACTTTTCTCACAGACTATTTATAGCAGAACACATCCAGCAATCTTAGGGACTGTTATGACAGCCTTTCTTTTGGTATAATACCTTCAATTTTTTAATAAGCAGTCCATTGAAACTATCTTGAGTTTTCAGATAAGAATGTACATTTTTAAGAAAAACACGATGACTTTTCAAGAAAGGTTTTTATTTCCATTAAATATATTCTCAATACACTCAATCTAGAGTGTATCCCAAAGTCAGAGGTACAGTGTTTGTACTACAGAAATATTAACTATTCTTCGGTGTAGGTTGCAGATTTCCTTCTCTCTTTTAATCAGTTCATTAAAGTATTCAAATGAGAAAAAATGTTGCAAAAGCAAATGACCTGTGAAAATTAGGGGAAAAATATTTTGATTAAATTCCAAGCTTCATGATTTTTTCTTTTTCCCTTTGACTGAATACATTCAAATTTTGAAAAAGTAAAGCATTAAACAAATCACACTCACTGTTGTACAGCAATGCTGTTTAAGTCTTTGGACAAACAAGAAAACTGAAAGGTGTAGCCAGTTTCGCTTCTCCTCCCATCTCCTTCCCTTGCTGGCAGTTTGACTAAGACAACATACTTGGTGATGGGCTGCACATGGTGCAGGACAAAGTAGCAAAAAATATTTTTAAATAGCTCTAACTTACCTTTGTCTTTTTAAAATCTTGAAAATCATCCTATTTATATTGAGCCTTTCGCAGACTTTCTCTCCTTTCCTACCAAAGCTTTAACTTTTGGTCTAAGTTACTTGACAGTGACCCTTTTCAAACACTTATATAAAACGTGTAACTTCATTTGCAGTTCCTGAGGCAACCACTGTAAATGGCAGGAACACAGAGAATTGCTGTAAGTTTACTGTTATGTCACTATGGTGTCCATGTATAACAGCAAACTACTGTTTTCTCTGGAGATGTAATAAATACATTTTAAGGCGCCCAGTTGCTAAGGGTGCTGATTGCTTTCAAGAAAGAACTCAAAAACACGTTTTGCTGGTGACTGGGAAGGGGCCCAGGCAACCCCAAGTGTCCCAATCTGGCGCCCAGCAGCACCCCCTGTGATGACTGCCTCTGCGCTGCCTGGCAGAAGAAGAGAAAAGGCTGAGTCCATCCCCCAGGACAGTGTCTCAAAACTGTCAGAGATGGGTAGGTGTCAGGGCATTTAGCAGGTTTGACGGTTGGAAACCAGCAAAGCCATCAGTGCTCTTGGGTGGTCACCCATCATCAACTCTGATAGCTTCTACACTCCCCATTCAGCAAGTAGCTGAGAAATGGGGACCTAGACATTTTGTGGTTATCATTGTAAAGCTCCCAGTTAGTCATGTGTATCCTTGAATGTGTGCACTCTCAGGCAACCTGTTGGGATCAGGAGGAAAATCTGATGGCGCTACTTACAAATTTCATGCTGCAAGGATTCCTGCTACCTTGCTAGTTCTTTCCTAGGAATTTCTTAATGGAAAGTTACCACAAAGGTATTTTGAAATGAAAAATTATTAACAAAACATCAGTTTGAGTCCAGTACTTAGGCCATTTTTAGATGTGTAAATGATGTGGCAGGAAACTCAACTCAGGAAAGTCTGTGTGTTAAAGGATCCCCACCATGACACCAGGTATGTCTGTATCTGACTCCCTAAAATACATCCCACCCTCCTTTGCAACATTTGTTTTTCAGATAACGAACTAAGGTGCAGGCATAGAACTGTTTCTTCTCTGGCAACTCATGACTTGAGGATCCTGCTAACTGGCATTAGTTGAAACAATCTGCAGGTTTCATTTGCATTTGTTATATTTTTTACAATATTTATATATATATTATAACCTTCCTGTGCAGTAGTTTGTTTGAGCCATCCCTCATTCACTGAGGAAAGAGGAGAGAGGAAACATCAGCACACATTTATTGACAAAGAACTTGGAGGAAACTTATTCCATCAGCACATGGGATTTGAGAGGAGGCTACCTGTTTACTGTTTATGCAATCAACCTCAGGTCTAAGTTGATATATGTGTACCTCCAGCACAGTCTGCATGTGTTTACTGGTGCAACCAGGAGTAGAGGGCTCTGGATGTGTTATACCTTTCCATAGTTGGGCAGGTAAAATTCTGTTTTATATTCTTTGTCTCTTCGATCTAAATATAGTCCCCCAAAATACACTAATTGTGTTTTTTATATTTGCCCTAGTATTCAGAAATTCTCAATGTTTCAAGCAGGCTGCATAGACAGATAAAAACAAATCATGCACCTAACTCGCATCAAAATTTATTTAATAGCATGCAGTTACCATCAAGATGCTGTTAATTATATTTTAAAAAACATAAAGCTGCTAACTTGCTATTATCCTTACTTTTCACATTACAGTAAGGCAGGAGCTGGTGTGAGTAAATAGCTATTCCCTTTTGAGAAACTGTTCTTAGAGATCTCAGAAGAAGTGGACATAAATTTACTCATATTTGCCTGAATGTTGCCCCTGTTGTACTTGTATGTAGTTTCCCGATGCAACTGAAATATTTAAAGATACATAGGTCATCTTTATTATAAAATACATCTCTCGGTCCTCTACCTTTGCTTCTACTCATCTTGGTTCACCTCCTCTAAGGATTTATTTTAAAAGTACTGAAGTATTGTGGCGTGCTATCCCTTCACTGGTGTTGTAATGCAGTTTTAAAGACAAAATAGAAATCATAGGTAAAATTGCATTACTTTTATAATGTTCTATATCTTAAAAAGAAACTATCACAAAAATAAAGCCTAGGAAATAAGAACGTGTTATCCCAGAATTCCTTTTTTTTTTTCTAATTGGGCACCACTATTTCTCAAGGCCAGAATCCTGAAAGCCAGGTCAGACCTGCCCACATTTTTATCTTCCCTGCTTTTGCATGTAGGTGTTCCTACCAAGAACCTCAAATCAAGCTCATGGTCCAATAAGACTGTACAGTGAAATAACAGTAACTAATTTGTCTCAGTCGCACTGTTGTCAGCTGAGTATCATCTGAAAGTAAACAACAATTTCACTACCAATAAATTAATTTTAAAAGTTCCAAAAAGCTTATGACTCCTGCAATGCAAACCAAACACAACTGAAATTGCAAGTGATAGGACACTTCTCAGTTATAATTTAGTGACAGTAGGTGCAGCTCTATGTTTCTACGGATGTTCTACATCTAAGAAATTTCTCTTTGTCTCTGAATGATAAAGAAGAGCATGATGCACAGCACCTTGGTGACACAAAACCATTCAGCAATGGTGCTATGGTGAATGTCAAGGCTACAGCTTGTGCTCCTCCAGCCTGCTTTTAACAATGTAAGCAACCTGAGGATGCAAGGCAGAATTGCAGTAGCAATTCTTGCTCTAAAATATCACGACTTCTGAACAACTTTTGGGACTGATTTAGGAGGAGGAGAGGGCATTGGGGTAAAGGAGGTTGCTAAAAATCAAAATGAAAGATTCCTACAGCTCTTCCATGTTTCCATTCAAAAGCTGAAGACAGTGAAAAAGAAAGTTTTAGCAAACCACAGATACACTGATCTTAACATCTTTCTCTCCAGTTTCATATTTTTTAAACATAAAAGATTCTTCTTTAACCTTTTTTTCTTTTTGTATTAAATATAGGGAAGTAAATTCTCTAAGTGAGCAGAATTTCAAACAGTATTTTTTATTATGTCCTTTTTGAGTGAAATATAACCCTCTTGACTTGTCCTAGTGGGTAGCTAAGAGGAAGTTTGTGAAAATATAAGTATGCAGAAAGGATGACAGTAAAATTCTTAAGGGACCAACATGGCAATCAATTAGTTCAGTATATGTAGTGCCATTCCAAGTTAGGGAATCCAAAAGAGAGAGAAGAATTTTCTTGTGACATGTACAATGTATATCAGGAACAGAGCCAGGAAAATGCAGAGGAGTTCTAAAGATAATTTTTAAAACGAGTACATGGGTTTGGTAAATGGACAATAAGATTATTTATTCTGAGCTAAAAATGCTTTTGGCACAGGAAAGTACACAGCAGGAACCCAGTGGCTGATCATCTGGAAATCAAGCATTTTATTCTGTGAAGCCCATTAGTGTTTCTTACAATGTCCAGATTCAGCAAGTGTGGTAAAATAAGACCTTATGTTAGACAGACAGCATGTTAAAATTCAGCGTGTTAAATAACCACCCAAAGTAGACATATAGACACATTCATGTTTTAATTAGAGATCTTTTAATTTCATTTTTTTCTTCTGCTGGGACAGAAAGGAAATTTAGTCTATGACTGTGCATTGTGAACTCTTTCATAAGATTTGTCTAATGTCTGAAAGAATTTGTTAAGAGAGACAAGATTTCAGCTGAGCTACTCCAAATTTGATGGTATTACCAGGGAGCAACTCAAGGTAGGAATTGCATCTGTGCTTCATTTTAAATGAAAGAAGACCTAAGAGCTAGTAAGAGTTACCAGAAGCATCTGTTTGTAAAAGTAAGCAACAGCACAAAGAAAGAGCAAATTCAAGATGCAGAAATTGATATAAAGAATGAGATTAATCTGTCTGGAAGAATGCAGAGCAGAATATGCAAGCTTGAAATAAAAGATATAGGCAGGTGTGAGGTGACAAACACAGCCTCATGAGTAAAAAGAAGCACCAATATTCATGAAATCCAACACATCAGGCAAAGAAGAAAAGCCCACTAAGCACAAATCACATCTCATAGAAAATCTCGAGTTTTCAAAAGAAAATTACCTTAGCTGGGGTAAATGTTGTGGCTGCATTTAAACACCAGCACAAAACTGCACCTGGAAAAGGAAAGAATGAGGCTGCAAACTGGGTGATGTTTCTTTGGCTGGCGTTCAGCTATTGACCCCATGAGCTACATCTTTGTTCCCGGAGGGGCTTCACTATAAAGCTAGTTCAAAACAATGTTTTACTTACACAGACACACTTATCCCCAAACTCCTGAAATTACTCATGTCCACATCCTAAGACAGCAATGAGGAATGAAGGGAAGGAGGCTTTCCTCTGAAGAGGGCCTCAAATGAGTATAGCAGCAGATAAAACTTTCTCTTGAAAAGGTCATGGCCTCTAGAAAATACAGTGATGAATAACTGCCAACTCCAGCATCACCTTTATGTAATGGATGAAGTTAGCAGTTGGTTTCTTAGTGATTCTGGTACACTCTGTTTAAGCCACTGGATTTCTGAAGCGTGGGTGTTCCTGATTCTCTTGTTTATACACATAATATTTAGGAAATCTGTGTCTTCCCAAGGGTCCAATTTTAGTAACAGGGGTCAATGGTGATTGAAGTCAGTGGGATTTCAAAATATGCTTAAAGATAAACACGTTTTGTTACATTGCTCAATCGGAGCCAGACAAACGGTGCTTTTCAGCATTTCTGATCAATAAGCTCTCATTTTTTTGAGGCATATAGTATTAGGTTAGGGTCTTTATCTGCTCTCTGCCTTAAGAGTCTGTAAAACTCCTCCTATTTGTCCTTTTGGTTAGGGGTAGGTTTTTAGTTTAAAATCTACCCTGCTGATCTGAGAAAATATTCTGAGATGCTTAATAGCCAAAACTGAATATCCACACTATTTTATTTACAGCTCACGTTTGGCCTTTCAAAGTCCTTATTTCCAGAACCTCTCACATTTTCTGCTCCATGAATTCTTAATGAGTTCCAGTTGAAAGTACTACAGATACACATTTGGATCATAAAATCCCTCTGAAAGGTACCGTATGGCTTCCCCCAAACACCCACTCCACGCCACTGCTCTAGCCTCCCCCTTCTTTACTAAATGCTGGCAATTTCACCAGCAGTCAGGCTGACCCGCTATGTTTTAAAATCCTTTTAATCCTCTTTATAGTAACAGAAGCATTTGAGAATGATCTTTGAAGGCTTTGTACAGTGCAGAACACCTGCAGCTTAACGTGCCGTGCTAGCAAACACCCTGCATGAGTCTAACGCGGTCTGGCACGTAAGAGCACTGCTGCATAATACCGCTGCAATAATGAGGCTGTACCTTCACCTTAGGACCCTTAACTTCGCCACTAAATTTGCTTTATCAAATGGCATACCAGCCCAGCAACTGAATGCATCTCGTAGGTATCACTAGAAATTATTCACTATGTTGACTTGAAGCTGAATTCATGGATGCTCCTTCTATACTACATGGTCTGCTGCTCCATCCAGCATAGAATTTTCTTTCTGTTCTGCACCTGGATATGTGAAAGTTGGCTAACCTGAAATACAGGGTTTGATCCAGGCTTCCACCTGCACTCATAAAAATATTGTTGCTCACAACCTGAAGCATCTGTGACTTTAGATATTATTCTAAAAAAACCCCAAAACTGTTCGCAAACACACAGAATGTATTTGGGAAGAAGAAAAAGTACAAGAAAGGAAGAAAGAGGAAGGAAGAAAGGAAGGAAAAAGAAAAGGTATGAGAAATGTCACTACAAGAGATGTCATCTATTTCCTACATTTTTCTTGCTGTCTTTGAGGTGTTCATGTTCATACATTTTTTCTTTTAGAAGGACTCTTGTGTACAAAATGTGAATTTATTAAGGTGTTAGCTCAGCAACTGCTCTGAGAAAGACATAAGGTGAGAGAGGCTAAACATGAAGAAAAGCAACCTGTGCTGAAAGATGGAAAGCCACAATTACATGAGTAAATCCCCCTTGGTATCTCATAGCCAATAAATAAGAGAATCTAGTGCAACGGACAGGCAAGGAGGCCATGCAGGCAGTTGTGAAGACTAAAAGCTCACACAGAAGGCTGCAGAGCAGGAGCTGCACATTGCTCACTCTGGATTTTTGAGTTTGCTCTGACTGTTTTAATAAGCACAACCAACAGGCTCCTCTGACATATACTTCTCCAAATCACTAGAAAAGGCTTTTTTTTTTTTTCATTTAACTTCCTGGCAACACTATAAAGTGCAATTAATCATAAGCATACATTAAAAGGCTTTGAGATCCCCAGAGGACATGTACCACAGAAGCGCAAAATGCAGTCATGACAAAGGCTGCTAGCAGTGGGTTGAATCCTGAGTGGTAGAAGCTGGTAGGTCTCTAGTCACATAGAGGAAGGGAATAAAAATGTCTTTTCTGCTTTATGTACTGCTGACAAACGTGATCCTGGGGAGAGCAAACGTACATCGCATAGGAAGGCAATAAAGAATTTTGGCTGGTTGTCAGTGTTCCCTCCATGTTCCCTCCTCAGCTTTGAAAAATGTAGGAGTTAGATGTTCCCAAACTGACAATGGCTCACACTGAAAATTAATTTTCATTACAAACTAGTTGGCCTAGAAGATAATATTTTTTTAGTGAGAAACAGCTAGAAAATGCCAACTGTATTTGAATTCTTAAATTTCCAGTTCACCAACATGTGATTAATAATAAATAATAATTTAATTGATAAAGTAGTCTTAAAACTCCACTAAAATGTTTTAATGAGTATTTGTGGGCATGAAACTGCCTTTGAACAGAAAATAATGAACAATTTGGTATAAAATGTAAAAGTAATAAAGTATCAGGCTTTGATTCTATTTACACTGGTGAAAACATAGATTTGCACTTCTAACACACTTTTATGTAAAGCTACCATCTTTTCTTCCCCCTGGATTTTTTTCTTGGAAGAAAAAAGTGATGCAATTTTGCTGGTTCAGCAAGTAAATTCCCACCAAAAACAACTTAGGGATGACAGAAAAATAGGGTTAGGTCTACATTTTTCTGGGCCTTTTAGAAAGATTTTATGTCTCTCTTGACTTGCACCAATAAATGGGTTTCCAGGAAATAGGGTGGTCTGCTCATTGCCGAGCCTCTGAGATCCTCTGCCAAAGGGTGTGATACTCTTTGGAGTGACCATGGCTTCCATTGGAAAAAGTGTTTTAAGATTATGCATTTAGGATTTCAAAGATCATCCAGCAAAGTGCGGATCCAAACTTTTCCATTTCCAAACTGCAAGGTGGTCTTGAGTTAATCTTTAAGAAAAGCAGCTAAACTGTTGATATCATGCAATTTCACAATGGTTTTATCAGCTGCCGGAAGTGCTCCAGATCACACAGCTTTTGAATCAGAGATCTTTCCTTTTTGTTTTTCATTGGAGCTCTATGGTCACAGCCTTTACACTCTTAGGGTTGAAATGCCATATGGTATAAGACCCAGAAACTCCTCTGAAATTTCCACAACAGACCTCAAAGCCCTTCTTTGGAAATTGTGTAAGATAAAGCTTCCTCTTTTGAGGGGCTCCATCTCCACCTCCAGATTTCCTTCTGACAAATGCAATTGCTGATGAAGCCCTGTTCTTAGATGCAAAAAGCCTAAAACAGATCCTTTTCAGCTAGCTCTAACCGAAACCATAAGCAGCACTCTGAGCCAGGCAGAGAGGAACACTGCTTCCAGCTGAGTCAGGAGGAGGTGATTTTAGCTGCACTGTTCAGATGAGGCACAAAACACCCTGTCTTTCTGCTTATCACCGTACTGAGTAATGACCAACACACTGTTAAGTGAAATCTCAAAATCTCCTGGTTTTGAGAAATCTCAAGGAATGTGCACACATGCTTAAATAAAATAAAGGGGTACTTTTGAAAGTATACCTTAGAGCTGAGCGATAGTGTTTTCCAATTTTTTTCTGCAGTTGCTATGGAGTCTCTGCTGAATTGTACACTGTAGTGCTCGGGTCACTGGAGCTGCTGCCCCGCACAGGTCCATCATCTCAAAGCACTATTGTATTAACTTGGCATCTGTGAACGGCAGAGAGAAATGAGATGAAGATAGATTTATTTCACTGTGATTTTATTTCTTATGTTTTCTCACTGAAGTAGTACCTAAACGGCAGCACTTTGACTGGAAGGAAATGCAATATCAAAGAACAAAAGTGTAGAAATTGAGAAGCAAACCTGTGTTTCTTTATGTTGCGTTCTGGTTCAGTTTAGGAAACATGTTGGAGTGTTATAATGCAAATCATTAGCAGTACCTCTTTCCTCATAATCTTAAGTATGAAGCAAAAGCTAAAGCTGACCCAAACTTGGAGGAAATTCACCTCAGAATCTAAATTTCACATCATAGATCCATACAGCGATGCAGTAGCATGCAATAGAAACACATTCTGTGGGATGAATAAAAATGTGTCGAACTCCTGCCTGATATTTGAGATCATTTTCTCAGAAGCTGGATAAACTCTGCCTTGCCAATATTAGAACTAGAAAAATATGTTTTACCTCCACGTACTCCCTCACCATGCCTTCTTATCCTTAGAAATTAAGGAGACAAGGGAAAAAGTGGTGAGAGGGATGTTTCTGTACCCTTCATCCTTGTTTCAGCGGCTCTGAAAAGCTCATAATTAAATGAAATTTGTCTCTAACTGAAATTACTAGCCTTCCTTCCATATTTAGAGAGTTTATGCTTGTTTCTTTAATATAGTTCCTCTGAGGATCTGCCAACTTCCTATGCTCCTTTCCTTCAGGCTTCTTTTTCCCCATCTGTAATTCTGAATGCGTTTATTTTACAAGTGAAACAGAATTCTTAATTGATCTAAGGAAAGGCAATATTTTAGGTTAACTGAGTTCTCAGCTGTGCAAATAAGAATATTTGTAGATATGTATCAAAACATGAGCATCAACCATCAAATGCAGGCAAGATATAATGTAGCTGATGTTATAGTGAATCCATATTATGTTCTTAACTAAGACCATGAGAAACATTCACAATAAAACCACACAGTACAAACACAGAAACTTAAATCATTCTCATTGAAAAGTCTGCCAAGGTTCATGAATCTTTTGAGCCAACCTGGGCCTATTTTGAAACAAACACAAAACATGATTTTGTACTGAAACCAGGTGGGACTCAGAGGTTTTTGTTATTTGGGGTTCATTTGGACTTGAAACTTGAAGCTGCAATCGAAGGACAGAAACCAAAAGTCACCAGCTGCAGAAAATCCTTCTGATATGACCAATGAGAAATCACTGAATTTTTCTTTTCTTTTTTTTTTCTTTTTTTTTAAGGGAAGCAAGCAAGGCACACATGCCATTAGACTGTTGAATCGCATGATATAATTATGCACGAGTTTTTGGAGAGTTTGCAGATACAGCAGAGGAAGAAAAGTAGCTGACTTGTGTCTTATCCATAAAGAGACTCAATCTGCATCACTGAAGAACATACGACCTCCTGTTATCTCCTGGATATAATCAAAACAGACAAAAGTCCAAACCTGTGTATTAGCATTGCCATAGAGAACAATAAGCTGTCACTTGTGATAGAGAAAAGAAGAAACAGTTTTTTCTGTCCCTGTGAAATGCTGAGGAACCAGAGACCTGAAGTTTGGAGACACTGGTGACCATAAGTCTGCAACAATATGATAATGGGCTTGTACAGAATTATAGAGGGTACATAAGCAAGGAGCTGGTTTTTCGTCCAGTCAGAGGCCTCTAAATTTGTAGTTCAGAAGTCTTGACTCAGCTAGAAATGAACTCCCTTTGGTCTCACTTTCTCAGTCTACAAAATAGATGGTGGGATGCAAAGCATATTTTGTGAGTAATTTTTAAGATCTTTATTAGAAAAGCACTGTATAAAAGATAACATATTTTATAAAATAGTGAAAAAACTAAAACATGTAATCACAGTTGCCAAGGTAAACACTCACCTAGATTGGACAATAGAAGGAAGAGGAACTTATAGGAAAATATTTAATGTCCTTCTTGATATCCATGTGAGAATGGTGGGGTATGTTGTGATCAACAAACAATCAACAAACCAAACATTGTCTTCAGAAGTAGATGCATTTCTGAAGGCAAACTAGAAGATGAACAAGGAGCTGACTGAAGAAGATTTGGAGTTTAAAACTGTTTTCACCAGAAATTATGATTTTTCACCAGCAACTACATTAAACAAAGAGAACTTTAAATATGTATTTGCACAGTAACTGTTGCACGTTTCACAACACACAAAAAGGCAAGGACAGATTAAAGCCCACTGAATTTTCAGTACCATGGAATCCTAAATCTGGGGAACAATTCAGGTTATTGCCACGAAAGCAAACACATGAGGGAGAAGTCCTTGGATACTTTTCCTACCACAGCTAAAGAAAAATGAGTGTGGGAAAGATTCTGATTAACTTTCTAAAATTTTTAAGGACATGATTTTAGGTTTTGGATTAAGATATCTCTGGAGATGGCAAGGACCCTGCCAGCCCAATTTTCCCACATCATCGACTGGGTAGTTTGCAGGTCCATCTAGCTGGTAGAAGTAATCCAAATCCATTAAAATAATTTCATAAAAACATTGAAAGAGGATCCAGGTGACCCATGTTCACCTTCACATCACAGTCTCTGCAGAGTTTGAAACAGACTCAAATCAAAGGGTGCCCTTATCTTAGATACTAATTTCTTGATCCAAAGTTCTCTAAAAGTCTATGTGTTCGTATCAACAACTCTGGTTCATATCCACTTTACACAGTGATCTTACTTGCTTAAGAGGATGAAAACAAAGATCTTGCCAATATAAAATTATCAAAGCTGGTGGAAAACATTTGTTTCTAATATTATTTGTGAAGGGATTTAATCAGTCTCCGTCTATAACAAATAGAGAAAAGAAGATAGACGGACTTTTTGTGTTTAAATGGAAGTAACCAAATAGAAGTAATTAATAGAGATAATAAGGTTAACTCCTACTGCGTGGAGTCTGGCTTCATGATGAACTGACACACTACAGTCAGAGGAATGCCTTTGCATTTGCAGTTTTGAAGCTCTTAACATACAAAGTGATCAAAGTGCTTTTTAATCAAAAAAGTGAATATTAGGGCAGCAGAATTGCATTTTCTCTGAGAGGTGACCTACATGCAGTGTCGGGTTCCTTTATCACACTGTGCCCTCCTGTCTAACCTGGGATTGCTGGACAAGGAGATAAGAGTGAGAGGATTCCACATAACAGTGATGATGTGTCTCAACCCACTCAGTCATCCAAGTACATTATCATCAAACCCCATGTGTATAAACATCCGAAGTGAGTGCTCACTGGATTTGGTGTCTGATTAGCATTAGCAGATGGTAAGCAACCGACGAAGTAACAAAAGCAATTTTCACTTCCACTACTCTGCTTATCTGCCTCCTGAACTGCTTGCTTATTGTTTCATGTAGTGTCTGTTCCCCCTTCCCCAAGTAATTTCTTTCCACACCCTTTTTCTTCCTTCTTCCTTGTACCAAATGGGGAATGGCTATGTAGCCGAGTTTACCCAAGGGTGGGATGCAGGAACAAGCAGTTGGCAGCAGAGGAAAGAAAGGAAAATAAAAAGTAATCCCATAAACTGATCACTGAGTCCTTCTCAGAATCCGGAAGACAAATAAAAAGTGTCAGTTTGGAAACCTCATTATTTTAAGCCAGTCTTGTGAAGGCTTCATTAATTTTTTCACATTTGGTGTAACCAAAGCTGTCAATGCAACATCTCCCAACTCTTCTTGCCACTCAGCTTCCTAAAACGGAGGGCAGTTTGGGGTGTGAGTAGGTTTTGGGTTTTTTTTTTGCTAAATAGCAATGATTTCCCATACTCACAAACAAAATTTCTAAATAGCAGTGATTTCCCATAGCTCCAACATGCAACAGGCACAAGTCTTCACTCACACATACTGCATGGTAATGAGAAGAGGGAAGTTCAGGACAGTGACTCTGTTTGCTGGACAACAGAAGTACTAACAAACTGGACAAAGAGCACAGAAGGATTAAAAAAAGTGCTTCTGATTCAAAGCAAATATTTTTATTTGAATTTTCAAATGAATGTACTTTTACTGCATTCCTTACCCTCTGGGCTCACTTTCCATAAACAAACTAGTGAATGAACTTTATAAACAGGAATAATTGCTAAAAGCTAATTTTAGAGATGGAGTTTTCAACTGTCCTCCAAAACTAAATTCCAAACCAAACTTTAATATGAATTTTATACTTTGCAATACAATTTGTGCATACTTGGCCTAAAGACCACTACTGTTTACCCAGCTACAGCAAGTGCCATCTCCAACCTCTTCCACAACCCCTGCTCCCTACCACTGCTGCCACTAAAGAAAACTCTCTAACTTTCTTGAGCTCCAAGCCCTAACAGTGCAGCTCTGCCTCACTTTTCTCTCTAGCTCAGCTCTGTGAAATTTTCATGATTTAAAGAATGATGTGAAACTTATTATATTTAGCATTTTTTTAAAACTGAAATGCATAAGACCAAGCCAGAGACTAAAGAAATTCTTAATTAATTATTTAACCTAGCAGATCCAACAGGACCAAAGCTTCTGGCAGAGGGGAAGGGACAAACAGCCTGGAATGGCCTGGGAGTGGTAATACTTAGCACAGGTCAGCAGCACTTTGTCTGACTTTGATTGCATACTTAGAAATACAAAGTTTTTGGTAAGCTGTATAAGCCATTTCAGTGGGGAGCACAGCTAAAACCACCAAACAAATTGCACAGTACTGTGTAAAATGAGATTTTGCCTAATGAGCTGCTTTCCAAATGCACCCCAAAAGTTGTTTTTGCATGGAAACAAAAATGAAGAAAGCAAAACATGCTAAGAGTAAACGTGAACATAAAAGCATCAATGTCAGTGAATAAAATTTCTACTAATTAGTTGTCTAGCTCTAAAGAAATGTTGCTTCAATCGCCTCTCATGGATTGTAGTATCTCCACTTCCACAAGAAGTAAATTGGTGGTGCACATACCTTACTCTCTCCAGAGACTCAAGAAGCAACAAGGTTAAAAATAAATCTGCCATAAGGTATAGAGATATCGAACAATATAAAAAAATATGAAAACAACACAAGAGGTTTCCAATGAAACCACAACTGTGAGAAAAATCAGAGTTAAAGGAAGTGAAATCCCAGCTCTGCTTCTAACTCACTGTGTGGTCTTGGGCAAGCCACAAAGGGCCATATTTTGAACATCTTACTCACACTAGTAACCAGTTCCTTACAAAGCAGTTCTGCTTAGCATTGCAGTTCATGAAACTTGCACTTGAGCTATGGAAACAGCCTGAACATGGATCTACTTATGTGAGGACAAATTTTGCCCTCTTTGCCTTGATCTATCAATTAAAAAAGCAAATAAAAGGACCTACTGCCATGAAAATGGTGTTGCTGGGAGTCAGTCTAATTAGTTACCGTTTCCAGAGCTCTTGGAAAATGTAAAGGGAGAAGTAAGTGCTATGCAGTGGGAGCAGATGCAGTTTACACTTATTCTTCCAGCTTTGGCTTTGCAGACTTCTTGAGTAGCTGTAGAGTAGAGCTGTTTGTCTGTGAAAAGAGAATAAAAGGATGTCAGAATCTTCTTTCCAGTAGGACCAAAGCCTCTAAAGAACACAGCACATGTTATTTTAACTTGTATTTCTATTTGCCTGCTGTGTTATCAAAAGAGTGGCCTCTCACAACCCACAGACACTGTTCTACAAATTTTCTAGTGTGCTGGAGAGTCCCAGAGTAACTGCTCTCCACATCACAATTGTTACATAGTGTGGGTCCAACAGCAGTGTATTTTACATATTCCAAATCTTTTCCATACATTTGGCACTGTCATATCTTAGTCCCCTAGATTTTGCTCCACCTTTCTTGTTTCACTAATACGGTTAATGCTATCCAGCTGTTCGCAGTCAACTTTAAATACTATAACTAAATTAGCATTCCTGCTGAATCTTACTCCCTGAGTATACATTCTCTAGATTAGTGATGTTCTCCATGCATTTCTTGACATTTAAAAATGGCTCCACTTTTATTTGTGCAGTGTTTTGTTTCAAAAAAATAACAGTTATTTGAAAAAAAAGAAGTGATAAGCAAGGATCAAAACTCTGGATACAGACACTCCCTGGATGCTGGATAACTTTGTATGCAGTCTGGATTAGAAATGTGCAAGTAAGCCCCATCACTCATCAGATTCCCTGTGCTTTCAAATTGTGTTCTTACAGCGTGCATGTCCTAGCAGTGGCAAATCAAGACCGTCCCTAATGATAAATTAGGGTGATAAGTTCAATGACAATTATTTAACACAACCATTACATGTTTAAACTCCAGAGTTGAAATTCTGTCACATAATGCTTGCACTGCAGAAATGCATTTAGGCATCTTTAATGAACCTTATTTTTCACCTATCTTGCAAAAGCTAGGGTGGAGAGACCCCCTGAGGATAGTTATTATATTTATTACTGGTGCACTATGCAAGCTGCAGAGCTCCAGCACCAGGACTATGTGCCAGGGGTGCTCAGAGTGCAACCTCACAGCTGCCCTGTGCAGTACATGCACTGAGGCTTTCTCCCCCACAGAGACCCTCTGGATGTCTTGTCTCCCAGATTCGGCCCCTCTGAGTTGGGATGTTAGCTTGGGTTGCTGGTTCAGACTTTTCAGGATTCGGTCCTAGGGAAAATACATGTTTTGATAATATGATGCTATCAGAATGATTGATTTTCTTGTAAAGTGGCAATTTAAACAGCCTCTCAGCATTTAACATGGCCCTACCTGGATTTCTAAATCTACAAAAAAATAAATAATTTTTATTATTCATCAACCACACAGTCCTTCTGTCCATGTAAATGTCTTGTTTGAGAGTGGCTCACAGACATTTACTGAACAGGATTTTTCACCTATCCTGTGCCTGACTAATGTAAACTTCTTCCCTTTCTTGTTCACTATAATTTGAACAAAACAAATTTGCTCCCCTATTCACTGTTCAATACCTCAGCCTGCGGTGAGCCTGTTTCCCACCTCCCACTGCACTCTGAGGTACAGCGAGGTGAGTCAGACCCAGGCACTCCTGGAAAGGGCTGAACCTCTCTCTGACAAACAACAGCTTAATGAAGGAGCAGGCAGGAGAGAATTAAAAATGCATTTGCACAAGATAAACCAGTCCCCAACAAACTCCTGCTGACAGACCGCGCACCAGCCTCTGATTCAGCAGGACATCTAAATGAAGGCTGACTAATGATTTCACTGAGGGAGAGAGGAATCTGTGTGACTGGAGAGTTCACCACGTGCTGAAATTATTTGTTCAGTCAAGCTTCAAAGGCCTCCTTTGTCATCTGCAGCACTAAAGATTGGATTATTAATTTAATGGAGTGGTTGTGCTATGCAAGGAAGTGGAAAAAATCTGCTTCCACCTTGGCCAGAGCAGTAGAGCCCGGTGCAGCTTTACAATTTTTTTTGTCGTTGTTAGTCCCTGCAAGAAGCAGATTTGCATCCCTGCTCCTCCTCACATCTCACATCGAGAAATATTACTGTCAGTCTCAGCATGATCCTTCCTTCGTTCCTCCACTGATTGCAGCACACCTAGTGTTTATCCGTTGTTAATCCCAGCACAGCCCACTTTCATAAGCTGTCAGTGGATCCAATATAAGCATCAGGAATTCATAGCACTAAACATGCACATTAGGGTTTCACATATTTGAGTCCAAGATCTGTTTGAGGGTCTTTAAGTGGGGGAAGGGCTGGATAATTATATAAGGGGGGTGGCGATGGTGGTGGTGTGTGGGTTACAAAAACTTCATAGGAGAGAGATACTTGGAAAGCAATGGTACTGAAAGAGAGTTAATGGATATTAAATTGGATATGAAATTTCCATCTGCTAACATGGCAAAAAGCCTCATGCAAATATGGGATGCATTTACAGACAATTCCAGTCACAGGCCAAAAAAAAGGAACTTTCTTTCTTTAGATGGCAAAGTACCAACAATGGCATAATACCTAGAATGCTACAGTTAGCTTGTGACATTATTGTGTTCAAAGAGTTCAGAGAAAATTAGCAGAAATGAAGAAATCCTGGAAGAGGAGGCCTATAAAAAGTGGTAAGTGACTCTGTGTGTGTGCAGGAGAAGGACATAGTCAATTCATACATTGGCCCCAGAGCACAGCCCAGAGAGAGTCCAAAATAACCCAAGCTGCTTTAAGCTTGCATGAACCAGGCCCACCAAAACAGACACATCTCCAATCCCAAAGTGAAATTAATCCAAAGGTAGAGAGTCTCCATCCACAAAACTAAGCAGGAGTAGAGCTAGATGAAAACTGGATGCTTTTCAACACAAAATATTGAGAAAATAGAGCTATTTTTTTAAGCGTTTCCAAGAAACTGTATTCCAGCCTCCTTGTATAGAAGAGGAATCCAGAGATTTGCTCTGAAGATAGAGTGCTGAATTTATTGACCACAAACATTTGATGTGTGCAACTTTAAATACAATTTTCCAAAATAAAAAGAAGTGCCTGAAAATCCCAGGAAAATAATCTATTGTTTTCTCTTTTATCACTTTTAAACACAACCCATACCTCAATTTCTTTCTGTGCTTGCCCTACCACAATATCATGTCCCTGCATTTTTTTTCTGTTCTTTTTATAGCCATTTGTCCCTCCTAATGAAATGCGTAATTAACAAGTTCATACTGCTCTACTGCAGAGAGTCCAAATAGTCCAACTCTACTTTGTCATGAATCCTGTCCTCACTTGACCTAAAGGTTTAATTGATGTAGATATTTAATATAATACAGTATTAGCGTTATATAAGTGGTAATTAGTCATATGTTTGAAGGAAGAACTATATGCCCTGGCCTCATGTGGTTGTTCCTCTGGCAATGCTTAGTGGCACAGGACTATTTGCTTTACTGTGTATGTTCTGCCCCTCTGTACTCAGCACTGGAGATACCGAACCTTGAATACTGTGTTCAGTTCTGGGCCCTTCACCACAAGAAGGATGTCGAGGCTCTGGAGCGAGTCCAGAGAAGAGCAACGAAGCTGGTGAAGGGGCTGGAGAACAAGTCTCACAAGGAGTGGCTGAGGGAACTGGGGTTGTTTAGCCTTGATAAGAAGAGGATGATGGGAGACCTTATTGCTCTCTACAACTGCCTGAAAGGAGGTTGTAAAGAAAAAGGAGCTGGCCTCTTCTCCCAAGTGACAGGGGACAGGACAAGGGGCAATGGCCTCAAACCGCGCCAGGGGAGGTTCAGACTAGATATCAGAAAAAAATCTTTCACAGAAAGGGTCATTGGGCACTGGAACGGGCTACTCAGGGAGGTGGTTGAGTTGCCATCCCTGGATGTATTTAAAAGATGGGTAGACAAGGTGCTCAGGGACGTGGTTTAGTGCCAGATGGGAATGGTTGTATTGGATGATCCAAGAGGTCTTTTCCAACCTGGTGATTCTATGATTCTATGATATTCCAACTTAGGAAAACTCAGAAACATGACATAAATGCATTTCTCAGCCTCTGGGCTGGACAGGCGCACACTCTCCTGGGTGGAAAACTGGTTGGATGGCCGGGCCCAGAGAGTGGTGGTAAATGGTGTGAAATCCAGCTGGAGGCCAGTGACAAGTGGGGTTCCCCAGGGCTCAGTGCTGGGTCCAGCCCTGTTCAATGTCTTCATCAATGATCTGGATGAAGGCATCGAGTGCACCCTTAGCAAGTTTGCGGACGACACTAAGCTGGGTGGAAGTGTCGATCTGCTGGAGGGTCGGGAGGCTCTGCAAAGGGATCTGAACAGGCTGGACCACTGGGCTGAGTCCAATGGCATGAGGTTTAACAAGGCCAAATGCCGGGTCCTGCACTTGGGGCACAACAACCCTATGCAGTGCTACAGACTGGGAGAAGTCTGTCTAGAAAGCTGCCTGGAGGAGAGGGACCTGGGGGTGTTGGTTGACAGCCGACTGAATATGAGCCAGCAGTGTGCCCAGGTGGCCAAGAAGGCCAATGGCATCTTGGCTTGTATCAGAAACGGCGTGACCAGCAGGTCCAGGGAGGTTATCCTCCCTCTGTACTCGGCACTGGTGAGACCGCTCCTCGAATACTGTGTTCAGTTCTGGGCCCCTCATCACAAGAAGGATGTTGAGGCTCTGGAGAGAGTCCAGAGAAGAGCAACAAAGCTGGTGAAAGGGCTGGAGAACAGGCCTTATGAGGAGCGGCTGAGAGAGCTGGGGTTGTTTAGCCTGGAGAAGAGGAGGCTGAGGGGAGACCTCATTGCTCTCTACAACTTCCTGAAAGGAGGTTGTGGAGAGGAGGGTGCTGGCCTCTTCTCCCAAGTGACAGGGGACAGGACAAGAGGGAATGGCCTCAAGCTCCGCCAGGGGAGGTTTAGGCTAGACGTTAGGAAAAAATTCTTTACAGAAAGGGTCATTGGGCACTGGAACAGGCTGCCCAGGGAGGTGGTTGATTCAGCTTCCCTGGAGGTGTTTAAGGCACGGGTGGACGAGGTGCTGAGGGATATGGTTTAGTGTTTGGTAGGAACGGTTGAACTCGGTGATCCGGTGGGTCTCTTCCAACCTGGTTATTCTGTGATTCTGTGATTCTGCTATTATTTTCTACTTAAATAAAGACTCTTAAGGAACAGGAAAACACAGTGCCAAAGATGCTTTAGAGACAAGGACATCCAACTTCAAACTATTTCTGTAGCTAGCATTTCAATCCAAAACTGAAGGTTATGACGTGCATTCTGACAGAATTTACACCTGACCTACTAATTATGAAAGTTATCACAGGATATGGTGCTCAGTAATAGGAAATAATAAATAACCATATCAACAAAAAACTGTTTCCTCTACTGCTAATTGCACAAGAGAAATTCTTTCCGGTTAAAGGAAACGGTTTATTCAAAAAGCATTAACATTTCTGACCTAATTGACAAAATGACTAAATGAGTGAGATCAGGAAATGAAGTCCCTGTCCCTTGGAGGGACAGGGAAACAGGCTCTAGAGATGCTTCTGAGGTGGAGTTCTCACCATATGGGTGACCAAACCTAATGAGCAGGATTTCCTCAGACATTTGGCAGAGGTTGGGAGTAACCTGAGGAAATTCTGAATGGGTTCTGACATTTAAATATGGATAGAGAGGAAAAATGTATTAAAATAACTTTGTGAATAGCGATCATCATGGAATTAGCACGCAGCATCTTTAAGAACCCTGAGAAGAATATTGAGGAGATAATTTAAAAGAAGACTCTCTGGATCAAAATTAGCTCTAGATAAAAACATATACAGTTGTCAGTGTAGCAAAGAACAGAAACTGGTGTAACTTTTTCTGCTCCAACAAAACTTCCAGAGGCTTGGAGTAGCTGAGCTGTCAAATTCCCCAGGGCTGTAGAGTGTGGAAGGAAATGGCCAAGAAGATCTGCCAAGGAATGAATCCATCACTATTGCCCATTCCCCATACTCCCTGTTCTCACATCACAAGTCATTGGAGAATGGCTTGCTGTACATTTTATTTCAGCCAGTTCCCATGTGAGTGGATACAATGATCTGGTTTTCCAGTGATGCTTCCAGGTTTTTGAGGAGTTGTACTGAAATCAGGATATCATCCTGCAGAGTTTGGGAAGGAGCTGGAAGGAAGAGAATAAAGGGTAAACTCCTGCCAACCAAAAACATGGGCCCCCAACTCATTTTTTCTTATGTTCCTTCCTTCGTAGTTCATCCAGTCTATCATCCCACTGTGTCATCCTGTGACACGTGTTTCACATCCCATCCCTTGCAGGTCTAAACTTTTTTTCACCCTTCTTCAATTTCTTTCTGTCCCGTGTTTCTTCCGGAAAATAGCCACTCTACATGAGCTGAGCAAATGCACTCACACTGTGTGTCCTTAGAAAGGCTTCCAGAGTTGGCTTCCAAACTCTGATCGCTCTCCCAGCTCAGAACTTATGTTGAAACACTTGCATAAATACACAGTCTGCGTCTGTTCCCTTGTTCTGTTCTTCATCCTGATGTGAATTAAAGGAAGTTCTACTAGCAAGAGCTACGTTACACTAGTAGAAAAATGACATGGCTGAGTGGAGAATCAGGACCGTCCATTTTCTTCTTTCCAAATGAAATGATGTAATTTGTTTTCCTCCTTAAAATGGAATGGTCTTTCAAAGGTTTTTTTATTTCCACTGGATATCACATAGGTCTTTCATCAATAATAACAATACCTACAAGAAGAGACTAATTAAAGCACATCGTCTCTCGAGGTTTTTTTTATTATTGCTCTCAAAATTCACCATTGAGAGAAATGTGAATAGCAAGAAAATAACTCAAAATATGACTTCACAAAGATTGTTTCAAGTTGCTGCTCAGAAGATACTGCACCATGTGGAAAATTTAACTGAGTAGCTGACAATTCTGTTTAGTTTATACAAGGGTAGGTAAGATCTGATAATGCATGGGATTGTTTTGGCACACGATATAGCTTTTCCAGACCCATTGCATTATGCCTATCATTGAATTAGTTCATCTAACAGCACAAAGTGGAACACCCTGGCCCTTCTTATCCCTGTTAATCAATTTTAAGTAAATAATAACTCTTTGGGGAATAGTGATTCATATGCTGAAACCAAAGATACAGTCAAGCTGTGAACTGGTCTTCCCGCAATGATAGGTAAAGTCAGGGAGCAAAGATAAGGAAGGATTTTGTCAGAATATTATCATTACTTTACTTCTTAATTGCCTATCAAAGTTTTTTAAAGCAGCAGGACCACATTGAAGAACACAGTCCTTTCTGGTTTCTTTCAAGACAGTTTCTAAACAGCTGTTCTGTTTCTCTCCCATCGTCACCTATTTAATTTCAAGATAAGGGATCCTTAGGAATCATTTCCTCTGTGAGCGGCTAGGAAAGGTTATATATCTCTAAAATGTCCTGTGTTATTTCCTTTTTAAAATGTCAGACCATTTTTGGTTTCCTGAGGTATTGTTATAGCCTTGATCATGCAGAACAAAAGCTGAATAAGATGCTAAGGAGCCTTGTAGTTCAGATGTTTACTTTTCTGCTTTTCCTTCTGTTTTCCTTTCCCATGACCTGCTTGAGACTGATATGCTCCTGCATGACCACAGCCTGTGATAGGTAGGATTAGGTTTTTGATGATCTGCCCCGGTAGGATTTTGGAAAGAAGGGCAGTCAGTTGTCAATCCCTCTCTTGTGATTTTTAAGCTCTTCACTAAGATATGGAACTGAGGTATATCTCTAACTTACTCATTAAGCTGGCAGTAATGGAGCTAACTCTCATGCACCCAAAAGCATTGTCCATGAATGGTTGTCCATGTCCATGAAGGACAAAGTGATAAAGAATCAACAAGCTGCCTTGGATCGAGCTATTGTGCACTGCGTGGCCAGGTAGTGAGATTCTTGCTCAGGTCCTCGGGTTGGAACAACAGTGCTCACATACCCCATTTCCAGGGCTGGTGATCCATATGGCTGTCTGACTAAGATTTTGCTGCTATGGTGTTTTACAGTAATGCTTTTTCCTGTTGTGGTAAAAAGCCAAGATTTCACTCCACAAAATGTTTAAGTTAGTTATGCAAACTGCTGAGAAACTGGAGTCAGTTTTTTCTCATAAAGATGTATGATGTGTGCAAGATGGGTACTTTGCAATGGGCAGGTCAGGAAGCTCTTCTTTATATGTTAGACAGATACATTAAAAGTTTAATTTCTCAATCCATTTAAAGGAAACACATCATGTTTTAAGGACTGGTTACTGTATGCTTTTTTCCTTTTATTCATGAGATCCCATAAGTAAAGACTGTGCTGGAACAGACCTGGCTATGGATTTTAGATTGTTTTGATTTGCTCTCTCACATTTTGCTGAGGCTGGGGGAAAGACTGGCATAGTATTTGAATGCCTTCACAATGAGTAGGTCCAATACATTGAGAAGTTTAACACGTTTGGATGCTTTTATTCCATCATTTCCCTAAGTACTTAGATCATGGTGCCCACTGTTAGTTTTTCTCAAAGATTATGTCTACCATGTCTGCTCAGAAGTCACTAAGCAGTCAAATGCCCATCTGGTGTAAATCAACAGTACCCCACTGATGTCCACAAAGTGAGTGGAGCTGTGCCAATTTAGAGGATCTATGTGGGCTCAGGGTTTGTGCTGGACTGTATAAAGACTTTTGAGGTGTTTGCAGTTGACGTGAATACATTTATCTCCAACACCTCAGTCAGAGAGCCCTTATAATCTCTAGTAGCTGATCTCGAATGCTTTATTTCCTGAGAAACAGATGCAGGGTAAGAATGTGCCTTTCACAGGTCTGCAAAACATGGGTAAACTCTTTTGGCAGAGAACCAATTCTTTGTAAGTAACTAATGCTGAATGAAAATCTCCATAAGACAAATTCTTCTCCTATGGAAGTTTTCTGCAGATGCACATATTCGCTTTTCTATCTCTTTACTTGCCATGATATGCATAGATCAGTCCTATAAGTTTCCCTATTTTATTTGGTTTTAAATTCTCAACTATTTAAAAAATTTCATGTTCCTATTTTATCTATTTTAAGCATTTGTTAGGCCTATATGGAACTTGAAATATTTATGGTTCTATTCAGTGTAGGACAGAGGAGACAAAAACACAGAAGAACCAAAATTTTGCTTTTACTAAGTGGATGAAATTTTTTCTGATACACTGTAGATTTCTGATAGTCCTTAGGAACATATGTTTATCATGACTCAATATGCGAATGCACAGCAAAACCGAGAGATCTAGGACTCTACAACAGGACTCCATATTGGGCATTCTCTGAGCCTCCACAAGAAAATGAAGGAGTTTCCCCTACAGCATAACAAAACTCCATGTGACAAATAATTTGTTCATACTTCAGTATGAAAATGAACCCACTCTATATTAAGTACTATAAGTCAGGAGAGTTAAAGATTATATTCCTATAAATTCATATACACATAGACAGACACACAGGCTTGCTGAATTACAGAATTCTTTGTGTTTCTTTAATTCACTTTTATGTAAACAAAATAGAGAGTGCTTACCCAGTGCTTTACTGCTTGACACCATCACTATGCTCAAAGAAATTTTTTTAGCACCTTTGCAACAACTTTTCTTTATGTGTTTGTATCTCTTCACATGCAGTCCTCTTCTATCTTCTGTACTTGAATTAAAAAAATCAATACTTTCATAGACACATGCAACATTTTACTTCCAAAAGATGTAAGAAATAGTTTAGTGTCAGAGTAGGAGCTTAAAAATTAACAAAATACTACCTTTTTAAAGTTTTCTAGCTTATCATGATCTTTCAAACTTGCTGGGTGGTGAATCCATTAAAAAGACGGCAAAATATAAGCTCAAGGTCTCAAAATTATTTAGTGCAATAGAAGCCTCCCATTCCAGGAGGAAATGCATCACTAACTGAATGTGTATATCAAACACCAAAGCAAAATATGCCATGTTAATGGTAAGTGCTTGAATATTGAATAGTTAACATTAAAACCTTGACTCAATGAAAACATTTTTTTTACAGATTCTACATTTTTTCCAGACTTTGTTTATGGCAATCAGGTTATGCAATATGTAATTCACATCAGAATTTCCACTGTACACAACCAGTAACATGTGATGGAAATTAGGGGTGGGCAAACCCATTCAGATACAGGATGAACAAACTCGAACCTGAAACAAGAATTTACTCCAAGGTGCTCAAAATGTGCTCTCAGATTTGGAATGTTTATTCTTTCATTTTCAATCACTTTTTTATTTCTTCATTCTGAACAGGCCAGCAAGTACAAGTGAATAAACATTGCAATACATGCTTTATTAAAACACTCTTTCTACTTGTCTTTTTTAATGAACAATAACTTTGGTTCTGCCAGCAGTGCCAGTCTCAGTCCAGCATTGATTTCTTCTCCCATTTAGCATTTTCTATTCCATTATCCCAAATTCTACACATTCAGTCTCCAAACTCTGTTAATTTACATCACCTTGAGATGCGTCAATTTAGGAACTACACATATGCTTTTGCTTTTTTTGCAAAATTATGAACACTAAGTAAAAGTTGAACAGAAGAAAAAGGAAAACAAAGAAGGATAGAAAGAATACAGGGTATAAATAGACCAAACCCTTTCACACCTTCCCTTTACCCCAGAAATCGTGGTGTGAGTGGAGGGAAGGCAGGTATCTCCTGGACCATGTCTAGTTTAAAATTCTGCACAAAACCTCTTGCTTCCTTTTGCCGTAATACTAGGAATTTTACTAAAAGTAAAAGGTACTTAGGCACATGAATTGATCATTCAGTTCTTAAATAATTTCTTTTCACAGCTCTGAGGCAGTGGTCATGGAGTTGAAGGAACAGCATGGGAATATTCAGCATGGAAAGAAAATGTATGGAGAACAGCACAGCTCAGGCTACTGGTACCCCTTGCAGTTGCAGTGGATGACAGGTAACTGCATGGACACCATCTCATTTATCTTTAAATGTGCAGAACTGCACAGGCAGTAGGTTTTTTTTCTTCCAGGAAGAACTCTTTTCATCTGATTCCAGATCTGTTGATCTGTGGGCCCCAAAGGGACACTGCAGAAATTATACCACATGTGGACAGATGAAACAGGTTAATCTGCTTCAAAGTAGACAACTTATAGTTAGTCAAATTTGGTTAGGTAGTCACATGGGGAAGAACTGTACTTACAGTCAGGATGGAGCTTGAATGCATTACCTGGGAAATATAAGTTTCTTTGTAGAAAATCAAAAGCATCCTTCCTATTCCAAGCAGCCAGCACACACCCCTACAACTGCAGAGCAGTCATGAATTCAGGTGCCTGTGACGTAAGGCATCACTCAGAGTCAGAGCTCTGTGAAAAACTCCACAAACCTGGCAAAAAAAGTGCCTAACATAGAACATTTTTACAATTCATCAAGACATTTTTAGGCCTTATCTCAATATTTCCAAAGAAATTTAAGGCATTTTTAATTTGCTGTCTAAGGGGGGAAATTGTTTTCTGAAAAGAAGGACTAACATTAAACCAAGGAACAATATAAAGACATAATTGAGTAGGCAGGAACTGGCTTATCATTTCAGAGGAAATTCTGCTACTTTGAAAGTAAAAAGGCCTCAAACTCCCATTAAAACAAATTTTAAAATTGTTTTAATTCAGTTTTGGCATCCTATCTAGTAAAAAGAAAAAAGATATATATTAGTTAAAAGTTGATCACTTTAAACTTTTAGGGTTTTAATACAAAAAACATTTAACTTTTGCATCAACACATGTATTGGACATTATTGAAAGGCTTTGTTTCTTTTTCTTGTTTTTTTTTTTCAAAACAGACATTCATTAAAATTCATGTCTTAACTTATTTAGCTTTAAGATAAAATTACATTCCTCTTTCATTTTGTTAAAAAGTCTTATTAATGTTAATTTCCAAGACCTGTACCTGTTTTTTCCTTGAGCAAAAAGTTGATGTATTCAGTCCTGCTGGGGTTAGTTTCTGCATATCTTGAATAAAACCAGTAGTTCATCTTATTTTATGTGCTGGATAGGATACTAATTTTAATTTTATTTTAGTTTAGGCAGAGCTGACTAGCATATTAGCATTATTTCATTCTTGGTCTTCTCTCACAATTGAAAAGTGTGGGTTTTAATTGTCATCAGTTACAACATCTAGTCCATCATTTTGCTCATTTTCTCACGATGTTGTTGTGAGAAACAAATTCTACCATTTTCACCACTTCTGTAAATTTATAAGCCTGTTATTAGAAGTTAGAACACAATGCATTTATAACGTGCATTGTCATGAATATAAGTGCCTCTTTACATCATTACAACAGAATACAATACAGAATCCTGTGCTTCAGTTCTATGGTCAATAAATATATAGTCATTTCTACGTTACTTATTCTACATTCTAATTAGGTATTTTCACTATTTTATCCTTGTACAGAACCATTAACTTGCATTTAACTAATGCCTGTCTTTCAGACTGGCATGGAAAATCCATCACTTCTCTATAAGTTGTTTAGAAAGTTATCATCTTCGCCATTAAATTTGCACTCTCAGGGACAATCGCGTTATTCATGCTTATTCAGAAAACTCATTTCTCTTCTTACATATGGTGTGTTTTCTTGCCAGAAAATGTCATATGAGCCAAATTCATTACAGTGCTTGGTCGATCACTCTAAAAGGTAGAGTGATTTTTGGATGGTAGTGGTCTTTTCAGAACTGATTTTTTTTTATACTTTGTTTTCAGGTAGCTGATATAAATTGAGGTTTGTGCATTCTGATAAAACTGTGGTTTCAGGTGCAATATATGAAAAGAAATATTTCAGCAATATATGAAAAGAAAACAAGATAAATGCTGCATCTTTTAAAAGAGGGGGGACTGAATGATATTTCATAATTTATTTTTTGAGAACAGTTGTTTTAGATTTCCAAATAACTTTCATTTCAAAGGGACAGTATCAAAAATACATGCAAAAATAAAATCCTAAATAAGGCACAATAAATTATTTCACTGCTTAGGTATTGGATTTCAAAGGGAGAAGAGAGTATGCACAAGGATATTAGAGTGGACTATATTGTATCCTTGGGAATTGCTGTCAGATATTGATGAAAACAGAGAGACTGTTGGAGATCAGATAAAAGAAAGAAAAGATTACATTTGGAAGAACAATGTGAAAAGTGTGGCCAACAGGGATTTCAAATGTAAGCTAATAGCAATCCACCAAAGAAAAAGCTGGAGGAAGTCCCACATATCCAATTGCATTTATAGTCAGTGAGCATATGTAAAAATTTATGGTCCATTTTTCCTTGTGCTGCAACTCACAAAGTACACCGTTCAGCAGACTTAACTGTGAAACACAGTTATAGTGCATTAACAAGCATCAAAAAGACAGACACAAAAATGACGAGCACAGGTTTTAGCCATTTTGTCATGACTTGTGCTTATCATAAAATGAACAAGTTTAGTACTTTCTAGAATTTGAATTACAAAATGCAAGAGACTCAATGATTATAATGACTTTATGTATTATACATGCACTCAAGAAAGCCATCTTCTAGATGCTGTTTCTGTGAGTGTCATGGTATCTGGATATAGGACACAGAATGTCTCAGTTTGAAATTTTTATCCACAATATGAAATTAAAAGCTAAGGTAAGGTCTTGTTAATGTACTGCTTTTTCTGGAGTGACCCTTCCTTTCCAGAAATATTGTGAACAGTCTCTCTGAAACACGAATTTCTGCTAATATATCTGCTGTGATCAGTGAAGATTTTTAAGAACTGGCAAATTAACATTACCTAGACCTACAAAAATCTATTTGCATAATTTTTAAGTTAGCATAAATATTTGGTTCTTGGTTCTATTACATTTCATTTGAATCTGGAGTTTTGTTCTCCATCATATTACAGTAGAAATGTAAAAAGAGGATAAATGTATCTCCTTAAACAAATCTTCACAGTCCTGTTGTTTTGCCCAGAGCAACAGGGATATTTTGTTCATACATGCTTGCAAACCCTCAGTGAAACTGAGTAAATCCCCAGGGTAACACAAGACAAAATAAAGATGTGACATCTAAGGGGAAATTCTTTGCCTTGCAGTGCCTGCTGCATTTGGATTTGGAAATGTGTAACATCACCCAGAAGATGCAGTACTGATGATGTCTTCCACATGAACTTTGGCACACTTTTGTTATAAATACACAGATAAAGCCCTAATTAGAGTAGAGCATTTCTCTAGCTATGTTCGTTACTCCTGCTGGAAGTGAAACACTGGCTATTACATGTACCACATAACTCCTCAGATCCACACACACATCCTGACTTCTTACCAACTGCATTTTTACTGTATGAAAAAGAAATCTTGGAAGAAATATTAACTTCAGGTAACCTGTTAGTCAGAAATAAACACAAAGTTCAAATCAAGACATATTTGCTCACCTTTTCCACAAACGCCCACCACCAACTAACCATCTTCTGATTTTCATATCTTTGCCCACTTTCAAGAAAAATAAACATAAGGATGAAATCACCTCTCTATATTTTTTTCTATCTTTAGTTATGTTCTTCCAACAGAGATAACAGCGAAGCAGAAGGTGGCTTCTGGCTTGATAATCTTTTCTGAAGTGTTCTAAGAAGGATAGATGGTGTTAGGAAAAAGATTAGATGGTTTTGATACCATACCTAGGAAAAAAAACAAAGAAGTTGTATAAATCAGTAAAGAAGTTACTTGTTTGGTTTTTTATCAAAATGAAATTGCATTATGTTGAAGACATACCATACTTTATCTTGTCTTATAAAAAGTTGTGCTGATCTCTCCAAAAGTGCTTAAACTATCATAAAACATCAAATGATTTTTGCTTTTACTGTGGCAGGTCCCCTCAAAAAAGTCAGTCCTGCACATTTTCAAGTTGTCGCTTATCTGTCTTGTGTATCAAAGTCTTAAAAAAATTGTTTAGTCTCCTAAACAAAATCATGCTGTTGCCATTCCAGGATGCAGTTAGGGATAACTGCACCAGAGTTAAATAAAATTGGGCAAATTGTTGATTACTAACATACGGCAAACACGCAAGTATTGTCTCGGGGGATTACTCTGATGAACAAAACAATCAATTGAGCATTTGGAGAAAAAGAGAGGTGTCATAAATGTAGCCCATAGGAATTGCAGATAAGAGGACTTGTACTAGGAGTACACATAATGGCTGCAGTTTACATTTTCCTAGTACTAAGAGTACCATTTGTTCTGGAAAGCTGTTCACTGCAGCTGAGGACATTACAGGGATTTGGATTTTAGAGAAAAAACATCATTTCTGATAGCTCTACCTGCTGCCCTCTAAGCTGAACAGGAGGGCTTTGATTATCAGCAGCTGAATGAAATAAATCTGTGCTAAGAGACACTGCCATGATCCAAGTAGAAAATCCCAACTCATAGCCAAAGGCATTGGCTATAGAAAGTAGCTTATAGGTTAGAGAGAGGATGAACTTGGAGAAAACAGTAGGCACTATGAAATTACTATTCAGGGAACTTTAGCTAGACTTGGAGTTACTTGTGAATCACTGCTTTATTAAAGCTTATTCTATTTACCAAGTTTGGTCGCCTCTCAAGTTTCAGCCTCACATGAAGTATCTCAAATCCAACATTTAAATGCAATTAAAGTTATGAAACAAACACACCACACCAATGCCAACAGGTTATACAGGAAGGCATAAAGTTCCCTGTTTTAAGACTCTGATATTTTCTTGGTTTGCACTGTGTTTATAAAGTTACTTTGCTATCTTTTAAAATTTAATTTCCTATTTTATTTATGTGACAGTAGAAAGAGAAAAAAATATATCTGTTATTGAAACATATAAAAGACCTAGATTTCACCATAGAGGTTGTTGATGTGGTCATTTACTGATTTCACTTGGACTGCACACACATAACTAAAAACAGAATTTGACAATCTGTCCCTTACAGTGAGAATGTGCAGACATACCAAATGTAATAAATGTTCCCACCTGGAACTGAGACCTGTACTTTTCTCATAGGGGCAACACATAGATTGGGAAGCTTGTATTTAGTCCAGAGATGGGTGGCCTAATTCCTTCTGGTTTAGGTTTTAGACCAAGATGAATGCGTACATATGGGTCGTAAGTGCTGAGAAATCTTGGCTTATAGTGGAAAAGATTACAACAAGCCCAGTGTTAGTGGTATAGGAAGAGCTGACAGCCTCATATACTCCCACTGAGTGGTTGGAGGGCCTTTACTATGAAAAAAAGACTTTCAGCAGGCAGTTTTGGCAGCAAAGCAGAGAAGATGAGTAGATGATTGCAGGCCTGAGACATAATGGAAATAGACAGTCGATGGCCATTTGGGATGTGAAACTTTACTGGGTTTGTGTAATTTTGCAAATGTGATTTTGCTTACAGCTATACTGCTTTATTCAGCTCTTCAGAATTCAAGTAGATGAAGGATGAAGAGATTCAAATAAATGTTTCTGGTATAGACTAGCTCTGCAAGAGGGAATTCTGCTTCTTTTTCCTCTTATCAGTGGTATTACCAGTTCATGATCTTAATGGACATGTTAAGGCTTTCCAGGCAAAATGCAAAATGTCTTTTCCTCAACAGTACATTCAAGCTACTAATAGGTGAAAATGTAAAACTCCTGGTTTACCAGAGCTGCTACTTTGCCCCTGGCCAGTGAGTTCCCTTTGCCACGCAGTACTGTGAGTGATCTTACAGACTTCACTTCGAGGAAGCAGTAGCAATGCAGTTTCAGCTAAGAGTTGGAGAGGCTGGAAGATGTGACAAGGAAGAGTAGCAAGAAAAAACATTACAAGCACTGGTAGTCCACATTTGGTGAATATTGGCTTGCTAAAAGCTCAGGCTTATGCACACTTAGCTAACCTGTTAGAAGTCTCCACTGCAAGCAATATCGATGGTTTAAGACCATGAACTGACTTATTCTGTCAAAACAAGGAATTCTAAGTATTTTTTGAAAGGCAGAGACTGTTGGAACAAAAAGTGAGTGACTCTCCTAATACAGAGGGAAGCTTTAGGTCTGCTCCTGACACCCAAAAAGTAAATAGAGCTTGGATATTATATTATCCTTTCTTCATCATTCACCTTTAACTAGAAAGCCTTTCAATAACATGAAGTCACAATATCCTCAATATCATGGATCACAGATAGCAAGTCTCTTGGCATTGGATTTGAAAATTTGAGCATTTCAGGGTCTAGAAAGCCATCTTGTGCCTCAAGATCATAATGTCTAGGAATAAACCAGTCCAGGATGGCAATGAAGTAGCAGTTGCAGTTTGTGCCATTCAGTGGTTCAGGTACAGCAGTTTCTGCCTCTTGGCAGAGCACCTCTTGGTTTGTACTCAGCCTTGCCCTCAAGACAATGGAGCTTCTTGCGTGGCAAAGGGAGAGGCTGCACTATCTTTCCCCCTGTTCTGAGGACATTATGCAAGAATAATACATGCTCTCACACAACTCCTCAGTGTGATTCCATATTATCCCCTGTTGAGTCAGTTGCACAGTTTGGCCCCTCTCTCTGAACTGCAGAGATCACCAATGAAAACACAAGTTGTTGTGGAGGTCATTTGATAAGATTTTTTTTTACACACTAGGAGTAGTTTCTCAGAATCATTAAATTAAATTAAATTAAATTAAATTAAATAACACATAAACTTTTCTGCCAGTATCTAAGCTCGAGGGCTAGTCAGTCATTAACTGTGACAGTGGTAAATCCAGCATAAATAGAAAATACCATTAACTTTAAGTAATTTACATAATAATTACATTACCCAGATGAGTATTTTTTTCCAAAAGGAGGTTGCATTTCTGACTTTTTCTTGTTTGCAGTGAATTGGGAAGCTCAGCCTGCACGCAATAATATTGGAAGAGCAAAGCATTATTTAAAAGACACTAGTGTCAAAAGACTGTTCCATAAAAACACATGCACTAAAAACTTCAGCATTAATTGAACCATGCTTGTGTTTTGGCAGTGCTTGAAACTTGGCTCAGTCATAGCTCTGGTGATTCATTAGTGCTAATTAATGCTTTTTCCAGGCTAGTAACAAACTAAAGTGAGACTATTTTTCTCTACTGATCATTCCACAGTTACAGTAATGGTTTGATTTACGGATCAGCCACTTAATGCCATGTCTCATTCATTTCTCTACAAGTTTCAAAAGTACTGAGGGTGCTTATGTAAAAGTTTAAGACAAGCAAACAAACAGCAGTGTTTTCTATGAGTACTGCTAAGCAACAACGGTGGGTTTTCCAGGGCCTCCTATCCAACCTGCTCTGCCTCTTCTTCCCCAAAACACAAACAACAGCTGTCCTCCTGGTAGGACCTTCATGCTCCCTTCCCTCTCCCCGAAAGGCTTGGCTGGGCTGGCAGCTGCTTGTGCCATGGCAGGCGCAGGGCTACCAGCCACGGGTTGCCCAGCCAGACTCCTGGCAGGGACCTGCCCGTCCCCTCAATGGGGCCACCAACATCATTCGTTCATTGCAGCACTGCTGCCAATTTTCCCAAAACCCCCTCACAACTTCATACAGGCAGTTCAACCCGAGGACACAACTGCATCTTCAGACCTACACTGCAGACCTGAACTTCAATATTATTCTGCTCTGAGATCTACAGGGTAGATTTTGACTCCAATATTTCACTCTCTCTACAGGCACAAAACTCTGTGCGCCAGCAATAGCATAAAAAGTGTAAATGCTGCAAAAATATGTTACTATTTCCTTTCACTCTGCTGCCCAGTTTAGAAATTTGGCTGGAGGCATTCACTGCAGTTTGGAATTTTCTTTTAACATCATTTTTCTGTAATTGTTTTCTTTTACATTTTTGAAACATTTTTAGGGCTTAGGAAATGTCTTAAAGGGGAGACTGGAAACAGAAGCACTTTACTTATCCATAGATCAAGAATAGGATGAGCAGTGCCCTTTGCTGTCAATGAATTTCAACCCTTAGATGAAGTGATCTCCTCAGTGGCCAAGAAAATATTTCAAGCTTCATGCACATTCAGTTCTTGGCCACTTTTGGCTGAGTAGTGACAATTCAAATGTTGTGGTTCTCTTTCCATTAAGTACATGGCTGACATCACCAATGCATTTCCCATATGACAGCAAAAAGTTTCCAGATGGAAACAACGTTCCAAGCACTGTTAATGGGGCATGAACTATAGTAGTGACACTCTCTGCGCATCTGAGTCAGAGAAAATTGTTATTGTAAAAAAACAACAACAAAACAACAACAATAATAAACAGCATTATTAATAATAACAATTATTAATAATAATCATAATGGCCACATTAAAATACTGGGCTCAGCATGTATATGAGAGGGAAGGAGGAAAGATATGTTATATAGAGTCTGCTGATGACAGAACCTGTATAGGATCAGACAGATACATTTTTACAGAAACAATAAATCATCATGGCCTTGTAAGAAAGGTAGGGTAAGTTTACATTTAGAAAACCATTTGTGTTTTCTGTCCTGAACATATTTTATTGATGAAAATAACATCTCCTAATACATTATATGCATATGTGTAATAATAATAATAATATATTACTCTTTCAAAACCCAAATTAGTATCAGTGGCAGCTATAAGGCATTTGAATTAGATATAGCTTAAAATCCACCTAGGGAGAACAAACAGAAGGAATTAGAGATCTGTGTGCAGTTATGGGGTTGCAGCCTCATTGGGGTTGCAGAGATGTGGTGGAATAGTTCATAGTACTGGAGTACTGAAATTGACTGATACAGGCTCTTCAAGAAAGACACAAAGTTATTATTATTATTTTACAATGTGATGCCCATCTTCAAGAAGGGCTGAAAGGAGGATATGGTAAACTACAGGCCTGTCACTCTGACCTTGGTACTGGGAAAGAATATGGAGCAATTAATTCTGAGTGAGCTCACCAGGCATACACAGGACAACAAGGGGATCAAGCTGAGCCAGCATAGATTCATGAAAGGCTGGTACATCTTAACCAACTTGATCTCCTTCTCTGACGAGGTGACCTGTCTAAGTGAATGAGGGAAATGTTGTGGATGTTGTCTACCTCGACTTTACGGAAGCTTTTGACACTGTCTCCAATAGCATTCTCCTGAAGAAGCTAGTGGCTCGTGGCTTGGAGAGGCGTACTCTTCAGTGCATAAAAAAAACCGGTTGGACATCCTGGCCCAGAGCATTGTGGTGAAGGGAGTTAAATCCAGCTGGTGACCACTCACAAGGGATGCTACCCAGGGCTCAGTGTTGGGGCCAGTCTCTTTTAATATCTTTATTAGTGATCTGGATGAGGGGATTGACTGCTCCCTCAGCAAGTTTGCAGCTGACACCTGACTGGGTGGGAGAGTTGATCTGATCCAGGATAGGAGAAGCGAATTGATTGTCCCTCTGTATGCAGCACTGGTGAGGCTGCACCTTGAATGCTGTATAAGAAAGTTATTGAGGTGCTGGTGCATGTCCAGAGAAGGGCAGCAAAGCAGGTGAAGGATCTGGAGCACAAGTCTTATAAGGAGCTGCTGAGGGAACTTGGGCTGTTTAATCTGTAGAAGAGGAGGCTAAGGGGAGATCTTGTCACTTTCTACTGCTACCTGAGAAGAGGTTGTGGTGAGGTGGATGCTGGTCTCTTCTCCCAAGTAACGAGTAATAGGATGAGAGGAAATAGCCTCAAGTTGCATCAAGGGAGGTTTAGATTGGATATTAAGAAAAAATCCTTTACTGAAAGAGTGGTCAAGTGTTGGAATGGGCTGCCCAGGGAAGTGGTGGAATCGTCATCCCTAGAGGTGTTCAAAAACCTGTAGATGTGACACTTCAGGACATGATTTAGTAGCCATGGGGGTGTTCGGCTGACAGGTGGACTTGATGATCTTAGAAGTCTTTTCCAACTTTAACAATTCCATGATTCTATGACAGGCAGAATGGAGAAGACGGGATGACACCCTGTCAGAAAAGCAGGAAATCATGGAGGTCTGCCTAGGGAGGGATGGCAAGCCAGCTGAAACTTTATGGGCCAGGATTAGAATGCAGACAAATGTGGGCAACATTGTGGTGTGTGCCTGCTAAAAGACTGCCTCACCATGAAAATGTAGATGTGGCCTTCCTCAGACCTTACGTTTACTGGCCCTGGTCCTAATGGGGACTTCAAGAACTCACATATCTGTTGGAGGTACACCACAGCGGGGCACAAGTGATCCAAGAGGTTTCTGGAATGCACTGATGACAACTTGCTGACATAGGTAATCAAGGAGCAAATGCAGGGAAGTGGTCTACTGGGCCTCAGACTTACAAATGAGATGCATTTGTCAGGTGTGTAAAGATCAGGGGCAGCCTTGGCTGCAGTGACCTTGATATGGTGGAACTAAGGATCTTGGGAGGACAGGAAAAAAGCAAAATCAGGACCATAAACCTGGACATCAGAAGAGCAGACTTCGTCTTGTTCAGAGGCATGCCTGGAACATCCCTATGGATGTTTCTCCAACCTTGGAGAAAAGGGAGGTACAGGAGACCTTGTTGATATTCAAGGATCACCTCCTCCAAACTCAAGATGAGTGCAAAGCAATGTGCAAGAAATCAAGCACAGGTGTTAGGAGGGCTGCATGGATGAACAAGGGGCTCCTGGCAAAATGCAAATACAAAAAAGTATAAGTGCACAAGAAGTGGGAACATGGGTGTGTGATCTCAGAGTAGTACAGAGAGGACCGACAGATGCAAAAGGATCAGGGCAGGAACACTTAAGCAAGCTGAACATCCATGGGACCTGAGAGGATCCACCCATGAGTGCTGAGGGAGCTTATCAGTGTCATTAAGAAGGCACAGTTCATAGTCCTTGAAAGGTAACGGTGATTTGTGGAGGTTACTGAGGACTGTGAGAAAGCAAATATCCCTCCTGTCTTCACAAAGGACAAGAAGGAAGACCTGGGGAACTACAGGCTGTTCAGCCTCACCTTGAGCCCCAAGAAGGTGATTGAACTAATCCTCCTGGAAAACATTTCCAAACATATAAAGGGTAAGATAATTTGAAGTAGCCAGCATGGATATATGAATAGGAAATCACACACAGTCATCAGTGGGCAAGGGGAGAGCAGCTGAGATTCTCTGTCTTCACTTTGGCAAGGCTTTTAACACCATGTTCATCACAGAAAAACTGATAAGGTACAGACTAGATAAATGGGCAGTGAGGTTGGCTGAAAACTGGCTGAACTGTTGGGTTCAGACGCCTGTAAGCAGCAGCTAGAAATTCAGCTGAAGGCTGCTCACTGGTTGTGTGCCCAGAGGCTGATCCCAGGTCCAACACTTTTTAACATCTTCAGTAATGATCTGGCCAAAAGGACAGAGTGCAACCTCAGCAAGTTTGCAGACAAAGGAAAATTGGGAGGAGTGGCTGGCACATTAGATAGTTGTGCTGCCATTCACAGGGACCTCAACAGGCTGGAGAAATGGACAACAGAAATCCCATGACCATCAGTAAAAGGAAAGGGAAAATCCTGCACCTGGGGAGGAATAACTCCACAAGTGGCTTCCATTATATTCTTTGGTTTTGTGATTCTGTGTTATTTGATTCTGGTCACAAATTAAAAAGACCTGTCCACTGCATCATTACAGGGGACAAAAAGCTTCTAGTGATCATTACATTAGGAACTTTGTGTTTTAATAACTTAAAAGCATTATCATACAGAAACGTTTTACAAGTTGATACATTTTAAAATAAGATATTAGACTAATTTATTTTTCATTGTGAATGCACTGTAATCTTACCACTTTACCAGCTGTTGTTATGTGTGTGTATTTAGAGAAATTATTAGATTTAGGACTATTCTATTAGTCTATCTATCTGAGCTGCTTCTATAATGAAATAGAGGGCCCTTTATTTAGGGAAGTGTCACATTTTAGAAGCAACATAAATCTACATCCCAAATACAGAGGTTATGAAACAGTCTCTGACACTTTCTCAACAGTATTGCTGTTAAACCTGCTGAGCATGAAAAATGCAATTTCCAATAATTATATATTTGCTTCTATAACAGTCCTCCTTTGATTTCAGCTGGCTGTAATTTTTCCAATTCTCCAATCAACCTTAGAGTTTATAAGCTGTAATTCAATACAAATCAATGCATTTGCACTGTTGCAAAGCTGTTTTGCGAGCAGAGCCTGATGCAGAATTCTCCTAAATTGTGCTTTCCTGGGCAGTGCTAAACAGCTGCCACATTTCGCTGTAAAACCTTTCTGTTTGGTATATGGGGCATTGATATATTGAACCACAACCAAGTTCTGAAGACAAATGTGCATAGTCAGACATGTGGTCACTGAAGTTATTCCAGATTTATACTACTGAAACTCAGATCAAAAACATTAACTTCTACACAGTAACTTTTACATGTTTGCTCAAGACTTTCAAAGAGCTTTTTTATTTTTTAGGTCCAGTTACTAGGAACCACATTTGTATGGTATTGTTCTTTCAAGCTTTAGCTAAATGCACCAAAAAGGAGGAATGCAATGAAGACCACTTGCTTCATGGGAGCTGTTTAATGTGTCTACAGTAAATACGTTAATAGCACCATGATAGTGTTCAGAGGGAATGTACAAAAAGTGTAACTTGCATCTAAGGACATTGCAGGGTTAAGAAGAGGGAGCATATTCATTGTACTAACATTAGGAAACTGATAGCTCAGTATGTAAATTTTTATGCCAACTTCAAGAATGGTCTAAAAGCTCAAAGCTTGTAACAGTGTTTTTCCTTGCAAAATAGCATGCAGAACTAGTAAACTGAGCTTAAGATAGATTATTGTTTATAGTCATAAATCTAAAGCTTATTTTCACAACAACAAAAAAATTATTGGCATATATTTAGACCATGCATGACCTTGCTGAATCAACTTGGCATTCTTAAGAACAACAAAATAAAACCAGATGACATATTCTTGTTTTCAGACTCTACAGATGTATCCCGCAACATGTGAAAAAAAAAAATTGCAGTGGATATGAGGAAACTCTTCTCATCCCCCAAGGCCTTCAGGTGACATTTGCCTAAGGCTTTTCACATCGCTGAAATCTTTCCGGTAAGTCCTGAATGGGGCCTTTAGCACAGAGATGAGTTTCATTATCAATCCATGGCAGAGTAGACTGTCTAATTAGGAAATAAAATGTCCTTATAAAAGCAAAATCTCCTGAGGGATACATATAGTAGAGCTAATTTTCTGAGCTTTTCTGTAATTGCTACAACACAAACCCCTTAGAGAAACTTTTGCAGTAAAGGTTTTCATGTGGTCTTCCCAATATGTACAGTGGGGAGATACATGGGAAAAATCTAGTCCCAGCTCTGTGTGCCTCTCATTCTTCTGCACTTTTCTTTAGATGCAAATAGGCAACAAAGCCTGTTACTGTTCTCTGTGATGGAAGCACCTGAGGCTGGATGTGGGAAAATGAAAAGCATAATTAGAGTTGCTGTTGTTTTCCTGCATTTCCACTAATATCATGAACAGATATGGAATATAAAGCATCTGTTCCCAATTCCAAAGCCTGCTTCAGCCACATCTCTTTCTACCAGAGAGATCTTGAGTTACATGCTGGAGTTGCTGTGGACTTTTTGGGAAGATGACTGGAGAGTACTCTACTTGTGCTGCCAGGAGGATCACATTGTTCTAGCTCTGCTGCAAGAGTGAGAGCCACTGAGCACACACACACACGCTCTGCAGTCTGGGAAGGCATCTGTAACACACCCCCTGCCTTCTTCAGCCATGAATGTGCATGATGACAAAGGTGAAAAACATGATGATAAGCAACATAGCCACCTCCCTGAATTTGGCTCTTCCTAACCAGATTAGAAGTTGGCAATAAGAGTCTTGTGCCTGTCAACGTCTTGAAAGATCATAGAAGCATAAACACAAATGCTCAAGGAAGCTGAAAAAGAGAAATTTGAACATTACTTGCTGAATGAAAAATCAACTATTTTCACATGCAGAAAACAATATTTTGCAGTCTTGAATGTAATCATAACACTCTGTTCTATAATACATAATCATGACACAAGCACATCCCTATCTAATTACGTCATTTGTTCACTACCTACGTTGCCTTTAAAGTAAATCGTACATTTTCTTCTTTACTTTGCATCCAGAGTGACGTTTTTATTAATCAAAGTTCACACTTGATTAATGCTCCCCTGCCATCACTACCACAAAACTGACGTTTAGCCCAACCAGGAACAGGATGTTGGCTGCAGTCCTCCTATCATTAGAGTGTATTTCCTTAATATCCCATGTTAATATGGTGTATATGACTAGACAACTAAGACAGAAGTAGAATTTTCATATTTCACTTCAACACATTGTATTATAGGAGTTGACATTTTGGCACAACACAACTCAGGCTGTAGCTCAGCAAAAATATCATTTGCTGTGTGAGAAACTTGTGTACAAGTTGTTAATTGAAAATTCTTGCTCTGGGCTTGGTTGATCTGGATGAAATGCAAATGTATATTCCAGACATTTCGCCTAAGAGAAAGGAAGCAAGGTAGCAGGTTTTTAATGCTCTGTTAGACTGAGATCTGAAGCTTGAAACAAGACAATATTCCAGTTATTTAGTAGTCAAGGGGACAGGTTCAGAAAAAGTAAGAATCCCACATGTTAAATTAATAATAGCAACCTGCTGAGAGAAAACTTTCTGAAAGGTTTTGAAGTGCTTGTTTTTATTTTCTTTTATTTCCTTTATTTTTCTGTTTAGCACCAGAAGTGGCAGCCCATGTTGAGGCTGAGGAAGGTGATTTTGTTACTCCCAGAACAATCCAACTGGGTGTGCGAGACTGTATGGACCTCCCAGGGCTCAGTTTTGTAGAGGCATTGGTTCTTATCCAGCAACTCTGCTGAGTTTTCTCCTGGGCTTTGTGCTGCTCTTACACAGCCATCACTGCTCTTCCTTCAAAATAATTGTTTCTGAATCATACCACAGGCTGTGAGAAAGGAACTGGCTTCTCATTTCCAGTGCGGTCGTACTGGGGTATATTTGACTCATGGATGTCAGATAATCTAGGTCAGTATCAGCTACACATGCAAGCTCTTGGGTGGTTTTTCCAACTAAAACCATGCTACTAGCTCCCAGCATTTTTTCCTTTGCAAATTGATAACTGAAAAATGCACATAACTCCAGATGACAGAAGTTACTGAGGAATGGGGAACATTTGAAACTTCATAAAAGGAAAAAAAAAAAAGAAGTAAATGCTACATTTAAAGCTCTGCTTTCTGCTGTGATTGATTATTATTAATATAGTGATTCCCTAGATAACTTGCAAGGCAACTGACCTCATCTTCTAAAGTATGGCCATCTATATGTGGCCCATAGGGCTGAACCTCTCGCACACATATAGCACTAACAGTTCTATGTCACTATGTATTTATTCACCCATACTATGAGCCATGCCTCTCACTTTAAATTTGAATTTACTCCCACCCTCATAAGCCAGATGGTATCTTATTAGTAGCAGGAGTTGTGGGGTCATAGAATTTTTGGCAATAGAGGCATAGGCTGTGAGCCCAGCCTGCTTTGGAGATCAAAGGAGGAACAGTCTGAACATCTTCAGAGCTTGGTGAACAGACCTCCTGCTCCTTGCAAAAATGTTCCTCAAATGAGGTCAGATTCACACTTCTGCAACTGACAGGTCCCTTTGCATTGTAGATCTAAAAAAAAGACAAGGCAAGGAGAAAGACACAAACTCAAAATGAAGAACTGGTCTTGTCTTACACAACTGCTCATACACCTTGCTTTGATTATAACATGGGTTTTAACCAGCTTTCTACAGAAAGCTTGGTGCATACTATTTCATGGATTAGAGTCCGGTCAGCTTTCTAAGGGAATTATGACAAGAGAGTCCAAGACATTCAACTTCCTGAATTCAGAGCTCTACATTTAACATTGCGAAGTCAGGACTTTCAGTTGTTGGTACTCTGTGTAAGAGGCTTAAGGAGGCATAAAAAGGGCTGAAATTGTGCCAACAGGCCTTGTCTTGGGAAATCCTTCACTAAAGGAGAATTTCCAAAGAGTGTTTGCACATCCAGACCCTCCCACCATTGCCACTGCTCCAATATTCAAAGTATACTGGTGGTGGAGGACAGCAAGCAGCAGTGATGGGACTGCAGATACCAGTGCTCCATTAATCATCCAGCTAGTACAGTCACAGAGAAGGACTGTACCTAAATTTTAGACATACAGTCTAAATTAGTAATTTCCCCTCTGGTCTACATGGCCCACTTAATTCCATCCTAGAACAGATTATGAGGGTCTCTACCTATTTCCACTAACTCCAGAGAGAGATTAAATTAGCAACACTGAAGTTAGATGAGACAGATCCAACTCTTAAGGATCATGATTAACAAATATGATTCAAAGTAGCCCCTCTGAGGTTCCAGGAAGAGGTGTTATTACAACTTGACACATATTATTTTTCACAGTTAACTGCTGATGCACTCAACCGAACCAGTGCAAGCAGTGACACTGGATGAATGCGATCCTGCTTATCCTACAGCATCCTACTTGCCCACCAACAAACAATGAGAGATAATACTGACACAATCTCAGTGATTTCAATTACTGAAGATAGCATCCAGCCTCTGATGCTTGAACTGAAAGAAGGCATGATAAAAAAAAATCAAATAAACACATTTTATGATTAAGTACAGCTGCAACACTAAGTGAAGCTCTGCTCAAACACACCTTTTTTGTCATAGAACCAAAGAATCACTTAGGTTGGAAATGACCTTTAAGATCATCAAATCCAACTGTTAATCTAACATTGCCGAGTCCACCACTAAACCATGTCCTAAGCACCACATCTACCCATCTTTTAAATATCTCCAAGGATGGTGACTCAACCACTTCCCTGGGCAGCTTGTTCCACTGCTTCTTCACCTTTCTGTTAAGAAATTTCCTGATATCCCACATAAACCTCCCCTGGTGCAACTAGAGGCCATCTACTCTAGCCCTATCACTTGTTACTTGGGAGAAGAGACCAACACCCTCCTTGCTACAACCTCCTTTCAAGTAGTTGTAGAGAGTGATAAGGTCTCCCTTCAGCGTCCTGTTCTCCACCCTAAATAGCACGTCCCCTCAGCCACTTCTCATAAAACTTACACTCCTTCACCAGCTTCACTGCCCTTTTTTGCATATCCTCCAGCACTTTAATATCTTTCCTGTAGTGTGGGGCCAAAAATTGAACAGAGTATTCTAGGTGAGGAGTCACCAGTGCTGATTATAGGGGCATGATCATTTCCCTACTGCTTCTGGCCACACTATTTCTGATACAAATATTTCTAGTATTTCTGCCATCACTGTAAGATATTTAAAAACTCAGCATGAAGGGTTCCAAATGAAAACTCCATAATGCTTAAAGTCCGTTCATTAAGTCTTTAAAGCTCTGTAGCTTTTCCCATATATCCCATGAAAATTATTTTAAAAAATATTTCAGTGACAGCACCTGATAAATCCTTCTAAAGGATCATTAATTAATTAAAAGATCAATTTCTCCAGCCTTTTTTTTCATTTTCTTAACATAAAATTCATTAATTCAAAAACTATTAATCTTTTTCTTCCCCTCCCCACTTGTTGTTTTCTTCTTCTTGAACCTTTTGATTGGAGTCAAATTAACACACAACTTTTGTTAAGGCAGGATAAAAAATATTAACCATCTTCCCTCTCTCCATCTCTTCCTCTCCCTTTCCTATGTGTCAGTCCCAATTCATTTCAATTTATCTCATTGTGAAATTAAGGATGTTGCACCTTTATAAGAAAGGCACCCTCCCATGGGCTTTAGAATTCAGGTGAGACATTCAACAAAACAGCATCATATTTTTTTTATTTTTTTTTCCATCTATATTTAAATCAGTTCTTTGCTCTCTGTGATTTATCTGTGTGCTCTGCAAATGCCAGCAGACATCGGTATTGCGCTGTGCATGGAAAGTCTGTAGGTTTTCCAAAACTACCGTAATTAAAGCACCTGAGAACTTAGTTTGATCCCTATCAGAAACTACAATGATTTAGGGATCTTGTATCTTCTTATACATCAAATCAGTAATAACTAGTGATCAGATTTAACTTTGATTTCTGGCAGCTTTGACTGATCTGACTAGTTCATAGATGAGATGAAGATCTCCTGAACTCTGGCTTTGTGATGGCATCCTAGCCTGTGTAAATGGGCTGGTAAATCGGACTCCCATGACTCTCTCTAGCTGAAATATGTGTCTGGTCAGTTCTTTAGGTCTCTGAAAAGTATGCTACAGCATTTAGGTTACTAGATAAAAAAAAAAAAATCCTTAAAATTATACTCTATTTGAGGAAGACCAGAAGAGGATCCTGGAAAGCTGATAGTCTTTTGGCATAATTTTTACAGGGTGATTTATAACAGGACTGTGATAGGGTGGGTGTCCCTCTTTACTATTGTCCACAAAGGTTCCTTTCCCACACCCAGTTACTTGTTACCACTCCTATATACTGGGGGAAAATCTTTGCCTGCAATGTTCCTGTGGCCCTTTTTCAGCTGAGGAAAGGGAAATTTTTGGTGAAGAGGCAGAAATGGATTTTTTAAACTATTATTTTAATCTCTTACTGACTTAACTATGTAGGACAATTGACAAGCCTAATTTTGACCTCTTGTCTTGGGTGTATGTACCATTGTCCTCTGTCACTCAGGACCAGAGCCCTGTGATGGACCTTTCCCAGGGAAGACCAACTCACCTTCTGGAAGGCACTTGGGTGGTATAAGAACAGGCTAATCATCACAGATTTCTGGCCCACTCTCACCTTCTGTAAGGAGCCATACATTTGCTGTAATACCAAACTAATTACAGCTCCCTCTCCAAATGTCACATTTGGACAACTGCTTCAAGGTCCATATTTATCCGTACATCATCCAAACTATGTGATCAACCTGGATCCTGTAAGCAGAGTGGGAAAATAACCTCCTTTCTACTTCCTCTCTTCTTGCTGACCAGCAACTGAATCGACACTTGGAGCAGAAAGCTTAGGGAAAGCCAGGGAGGACAGAACCAAGAACAAAGAACTACACTAATAAAAAATGTGGTTTTCTGACCATGACAGATGACAGATACTGAATTCAGGAACTGGCAGTCAGGAAAATGATGGAAGCTTTTTTACCTGGGCCTGAAAATGAGATCACACACACAACATTGAATGAGGACAGTAGTCACGCTTTGAAGATGTGCAGGGTATGGAGCAGATGGGGAGCAAGAGAGGAGCAGATGCTCTGTAGTAACAACGATTTTCATGAATAGACATCCGGCAGGGAACAAGCCAGAAAAACTTGACTCTAGTGATTTTACAGTCTAGTAAGGCACTATTATCATTCCTTTAGCAAATGGCAATTGACTTGCTTTCTGTATGAGAGATTACTGAATACAGAGTTAAAAACTGAGGCTATACCATGCAACTATTGCTCAAGTCCCTTTTTAAAAGCCACTCAATGCCTCATTTAAATCCATGTGAGGATGGAATTAGTACAGAGCATGGCTTTACTATTGAATGCAAACAGCTCTCTATTTCAGTTATACAATTAATGCAAATAGAGAGTGTAGCATAAATAAGTAACACCAGTCTGTACTTAACATCACAATGGAAGTGAACTAAGGCAAACCTAAAGCATAAAATTTTTATTGGATCTCAGGAGGAAGAAAACAGCAACTTTTTTATTGAAATGTCCATCGGCCTGTGCTGTCAACACTAGTCCTCTACTGCAGAGCAGTCTTCCTAATTGTCCACAGGAGAGGAATACAGTGTTATAGAAAACATTTGGTAAGTTCATATTAACCTGGCTTCTTCTGCACCGAAGTTTTAACTGTTTACTGACAGTTGCCATGCTGCTCTTGAAGTATAGTTTACTTCTCATTTCTTGTTATAGAGGTTAAAATTAAATCTCGTGCTTCAATATGTAGTTTTTGGCCTCCTCTCTTAGGACTGAGTGTAGAAACTCCTGTCTTCCATATACTGCGCTTTGCAGTCCTCTTCCCACCCAGTCACTAGGAAGTGATACAAGCAGGAGGGGAGAAGGACCCAGCCTTCTCTTCAACCCATTCTGCTCTCTGATGGGACATAATTTATTCCACTGCATGAGTATTTGAGCACAGTCTAAAGTCAACTGACACTTCTCCTACTGATTTAAACCCCAACAGAAAAGCAGGTGCTGTCCCAAGTGCAGCGGTTTCCCTTAGGCACAGCACAAAAGCCAAGCAAGAAGGGAGGATGACCTTCTGTGGCCTTCACACTCTAGCACAACTCTGCCTGTTTATGCAATGAAGTTCTCAAAAACCCTTGAAAAACAGAGTGAGAGAGGACTGTACAAATACTGTAAACTTTAAAACTGACCTGCGGACAGTGTCCTGGTTCTGGCTTGGGTAGAGTTAATTTTCTTCATAGTAGCTAGTATGGGGCTATGTTTTGAATTTGTGCTGGAAATAGTGTTGTTAATGCAGGGATGTTTCGGTTCCTGCCGAGCAGTACACAGAAAGAGAGGAAGGACCTCTTGCATGCTAAGTGGCAAAGGCATTTTAGTGCACTGAATACAAGTTAAAATAAAATGTAGAAAAACCCTTTTCTCTCCTTAAAAAAGGTGGGTCTGATTCTTAGCTTCTGTAGTGATCACAGTTCTCAAATAAAGAATAAAGGTTTCAACATATGTTGTCTAATCAAATAAATTCTAACCAATAAATTCAACTCCCACCAACTTTAGTAAAAATACTAAGTGCTGAGTAAATGACATTCAGACTTGGATTCTTGTCCCCAATAGAAAGGAAGAAGCTTATTGGTTTTTATGTTTCTATAAGACATCTATTTTTTATATAAAGTTTGTGAACATAGGGTGTACTGAATATAGCAGCAAAAAGTGTCACCGACTTGGTAGGCAAGGAACTGGCTGCATGATCGCACTCAGAGAGTTGTATTCAACGGCTCAATGTCCAAGTGGAGACTGTTGACAAGTGGCATTCCTTAGGGATCAGTAGTGGCACCGGTTAACTACTTTGTCACAGACCTGGATAGTGGGATGGAGTGCACCCTCGGCAAGTTTGCCAACGACAACAAGCTGTGTGGTGCGGTTGACACACTGGAGGGAAGAGATGCCAGCCAGAGTGACTTTGACTGACTTGAGAGGAAGGCCTGTGGTAAACTCATGAAGTTCAGCAAGGTGAAGTGCAAGGTCCTATACCTGGGCTGGGGTAATCCCAAGCACAGTTACAGGCTGGAGGGAGAATGGATTGAGAGTAGCCCTGAAGAGAAGGACTTGGAGGTACTTGTTGATAAGAAGCTCAATATAAGCTGGCAATGTGAGCTTGCAGCCTACAAAGCCAATAATATCCTGGGCTGCATCCAAAGAAGCGTGGGCAGCAGGATGAGGGAGCTGATTCTGCCCCTCTGCACTCATGAGACCTCACCTGGAGTACTGCATCCAGTTCTGGAGTCCTCAGAAGTGGAAGGACATGGATCTGCTAGAGCCAGACCAGAGGACAGCCACAAAGATTATCAGAGGGCTGGAGAACCTCCCCTGTGAGGACTGGCTGGGAGGGTTGTTCAGCCTAGAGAAGAGAAGACTCCAGGGAGACTGTATAGCAGCCTTCCTGTACTTAAATGGGGACTACAGGAAAGTTTGGGAGGGGCTCTTTATGAGAGAGTGCAGGGATAGGACAAGGGGTAACGGTTTCAAGCTGAAAGAGGTGAGATTTAATTAGATACCAGGAAGACATTTATTACTGTGAGGGTGGTGAGGCACTGGGACAGGTAGCCAGATGAAGAAGGAAAAGGAAAAGGAAAAGGAGAAGGAAAAGGAGAAGGAGAAGGAGAAGGAGAAGGAGAAGGAGAAGGAGAAGGAAAAGGAAAAGGAAAAGGAAAAGGAAAAGGAAAAGGAAAAGGAAAAGGAAAAGGTGGGTTTGAATTACATGGTTTTCTGTTGCTCTCTTACTACACAATTTTATTGGTTGGTAAAAACAGTGAAACACTTCATATCTCACAGTTCTGTTCTGGCTGATCAGTTGGAATACATTAAAACACATTGAAAAATTACAATTAATTTCTGAAAACTGACTTTTTCCATTTGTTTTAGAAGCACAAAGGTGAGCTGAGGAGCTTGCTGTTTCTACACTCTCAGTGTTTCAGGAGGCATTACCTTCCTGCTAAAGTACTGCAGATATTTTTGTGGTTTTAATGTCCAATTTGTGTTCAATAACAGCTTTTACTTCTGAAACATGAGGTTCCCAATTCAAGCTTTCACATCACAGGAAGAAATAACATTTTATATTTTTCTGTCAATATTTCATCCTAGACCCTAAATGAAAGAAAATGAAAATAAAAGTCTCCTTTCTTACTTGGTCTGTTTGAGATCTTTAACATGGTCTTCTGAAAACAGTTCAGAGGTGTGTGCACATATGTATTGTGCAGGGTGGAGTTGTTTCCAGATAACTCATAGTTAAGATTACCTCCTTCCTTTATTTTCTCACAGTTGTAGTACCCCAATGTACTAAGGAAAAGAAAAGAATTTTTTCATGTTTTTTCTTGCCATAGATACTTTCCTAGATGAGTTAATTTCCACCTAGAGAACTTTTTTAATCATCTAAATCAGAGGAGATGAGCCTTTTCCATGCAGAGGGCCAAGCAGACATTTTACACACCTTTCACAGGCCACACATTAACACACAGATTAGTGTTATTTTATAATCTGTGACAGAAAAAAATATAGCTTCAAGTTATATAAAACAAAGTTGCAGGGTAATTCTGCCAGTAGGTTCTCACATCTTCTACACATGACCTCCCATGCACAGTGGACTCCCACATTTATTTACCTCCTTGAAAAACAACTCCTGAATGCTTTATTAAAGGAAATATCAGATATACAGCATTCCAGCCCTTGAAAAAAAAATCACAAGGAATGTCTCTGAAAGTACATAAAAGTGTAGCTCATCTTTGAGTAGTTCCTTGTTTAGCTTAAAAAGATACCTGCTGAAGTAAGAGGACTACATGCATTTTCCTTTGCCAGCTTCTTCTCTACACTGACACATTCACTAACAACAGGCTGCACAACAGCACCCATGGACTTCTGTCTCTGGATGCCAATTTTAACCTCCCCAAAAGGTACACGAGTAAGCCACATCAGCTGAGGGGGTGTGAAGTTGCCTTGGATCTGGGCACTTCGTGCTGAAAGTCTGCAGGTCTTCTAACAGACAGGATGAATAGGCAGTGCATCCCACTCTCTGGCCACCCCAGGCATCCGCTGCCCATGTACATCACTAGCTGCTGAAGCACATGTTAGGTTAAACTCATACTGTCATTTCAGAGGAAGCATCAGGGGAATTACTCGCATCTATATCTTCTCCCAGCCCACACTAGGAAGAGTTTGCAGGGCTGCATGCAATTCCTCAAAGCTATGCTCTGCACAGCCATCCCTTCCTTTATCCATCTCCCCCTCCCGCCCATCTCCTCTGTGAGTTCATGCTTTTCTCACTCACACATCTGAAGTTTTTGTTATATGACAGAAATACTCCAATATTACATTAAATGCCTTTGTTCTCTCCACAGTATTTGTTGAGGAGGATGGAATGGATGCACAGTAAGACAATAGGCATGTGAAAACATACCTAAAACTTGACTTACGCCTACATACACACTTAAGAGTAGAGCTCAAAGCTTTTCTTTTGGGGCTTTTAGGACTTCATGCTTGCATGCATGCTGTCAGTTCGTGACATTTTCGCATAAATTTGTGAAAGGCCACAAGTAACAAGTTGTGTCACTAGCTATACATACTAAATGTTTTGGGTTTCCCAGAATATAGCCTCTCTTTCTGCCTGGAAATGTTCTGTGGCTAGTAAAAGGTAATTTTTCCCATTTGTCTGTATAAGTTAGCCCACAGAAAAGGTAGCACTCTGGCTGCCAGATGTACAGCAGCCCTAAGCAAGTGTATGTGCAGATCACCAGGTGGATGTATTGCTTCATGTAGTAAGTCAGATGGACCCCAAATGTATGGATTATATTATGTACAGTATCTGTGCCACTGCTCTGTTTTGAAAGCCAGGATAGAAATATTGGAGCACTATTAGCTAAAAGTCCTTGGGTTTACATTATATTATAGTATAGAAATGACGTCCTATACTTTTTCTTCTTAAAATACTTGTGCCTGATTTTCTACATTGTCAGCACCTCTATTCCACTTGAAACTCTCAGACTTATTGGTCCTTGCTGCAACAAGCATTTGCCACTGGTCTGATGATAGGTATTAGATTTAGGAAATCTCAACAGTGCAAAAATCCCAGCCGATATGTTGGAGAGTAAGGGGGTTCACATAGTGTGTTGCTGCTGGGATGACTCCTACAGCTTCACCTAATCAACTCCATCATTTTTTGGCTGTCTTAACAGCCTGAAGTTTCCAGGAACCAGGCCAGTGGCTGAACCGCTGAAGGTCAGCAACATGTGCTTCCATCCTCTCCACTGAATGAAAAGTGGTTTAGAAGCTGATCCATTGACTGTGTATCTCTGGAGATGGAGCCTGTCTGTGGAATTTGTGATTCTAGCTGTCTATAAGAGTTGCCATGAATGTTTTACATGTTGTCATAAACCAATTTAACTTGTACTCATAGTTGTAATCACAAAGTCATCAGCAAGTGACTAGCAAAGGCATGTGGAAGTGGTGGCTCAGGTTGCACATAAAAAGAGACAAACATGAATTGGGCATTAGAGTTGCAAAAGAGGATGACTAAGATGTGATGTCAGCAGCAGTATTTTTGTGCTTTACCGTGACCACAATCTCACCCAGTAAAATAAAGGAAAGTGCCTGCTGTCACAATGTCTTACAACTATTGTAACACAGTAGTAAAATCTCCTCATCCAGACCTACACCTTTCAGCTATGTTCTCACCGCTCTGCACTTCCTCCAGTGAAAAACAGTAAGCTCTTCTTTTCTCCAAAGCAATAGAGAGATGCAAATTTACCCAGCCTTGTTATCAGATGATTTCCCTGAAGCTGAACTGCACCAAGAGCTAAATGAGCTAACCTTCTGTAAAGCAGCAAATTCTGGGACATTTTTTTCCACTTTTGCAAACATTAGTCTGTTTAAGTAAATCAAGTACTTAACATGGCATGATGAGGAGGAACCCTGGGGAAAAACTAGTGAGCTCATAGTCCAAAACTGATGCAGTCAGAGTACTCAAAGAAAAAGAAAGAAAAAACCACTTAATTTTTCCACTATGATAAAACCAGAAGCAAGTAGTAGAATAAGTATGTTTTGACATCCATTGTTCCATGTCACTAGAATGTCATTTTTTCATATAGCAGAACAGTGGTTAATTCATAGCTTTCTGGATTTTTTTTCAAGCATAAATCACTACAGGGTTTTCCCCCCTCCCATATCAATCAGTGGTTTGTAAAATTTTGTAGGGAGAAATAAACCATACTAGCTGGCAAGTAGTTTTAGTGGCATTTAAAACAACTGTGGTCGTTATAAACAGTAAACAAAACATAGTAACCAATTTAAACACTAAAGATTGTTTTATCATAGGAGCATAAATCATTAACTTAATAATTTCAGCAGCAGTGACTCAAATACAAAATTAAGCCAACAGTACCCCCTGTGGCAATAATGAAGTACTGTATTTCTTACAGAAAATTGACACAATTTGTTGTTGCAGCTCAGAAATCCTCTGAAGGTGATTGTTGGAAGACAGATCTCCAAGCAGCTGTAGCTCAAAGTACTTTTATAAGGAATTATATTCCAGATTTATTTTCATAAACACAATCCAGAACCTATGAGCAATGGAGGCGAGGTTAGAGGTATTTAGAGAAGGGATGCATACATAATCATGATGGAAGATCACTCCTGGGATTCCGGCAGTTCTGTGTTTTTACATTACATTACTGGCTAATCTTCTGAAGAACCTAGTGACACATCAGTGTTAAGAAGTAGGAGATTAAAACATAGAAGGGTGTGAAGATGCAGTATTCACTCTGGCTAAGCTCCTATAACAGTAGGACTGAAGGGTTAGGTTCCAAAAATCCCAGCTGATCATTAATGAAATACTAAAGCTTATCTGAAATGAAACTACTTTCTCCTCCATGTAGCCAAATCCATCCTACTCTTCCTACTGTCTGGAAATGAAGCTTAGAGTGACTAGGCTTCTCTCTAGGCATTACTCATGGGTTGAAAGTTAGGTGGCTGAATCTTAGATTTAAACTATAAGTGTCCCTAATTTTCCAAGAAAACTGCAGAACTTCCAGGATACATGAATGCTGCTCAGCCAAAATTTCTTTCAGTTATAATCTTCAGATTTTGATCTCATTCAAAGAGATGAGAAAATAAAAAAAATGTCATTGGAGTTCTTAGGAAATGTACTTCACTTTCAACTTCTATAATTTTTTATTTTTCTGCTATTTTTTTCACACAGCATTTTGGAGATGGGAACAAATAATATATTTCTGATGTTTAATTCTTAGATGATACTACATGAGGTGGGAGGAAGGAAATCATACATTAATATTTCACTTCAGAAGTGCCTTTTAATTAAGGATCTCAGAGTTCTTGTTCCAGAACTGTATGTATGGCTTTTAACATATACAAATATGTAGAAATTTAGTCTTGGCTTTGGTCAAAGATCAGGTAGAAAAAGTGGGAAAAAGCACTGTTGAAGCACAGGAAATTTTCAGATGGAAGAAATAGAGACAATATTGGTCCCTGTTCACCTTTCAAACAGCTGATGCAGTGCTACAATCTTTTCTGCTATTTTTAGCTCGAAAAGAAAGCATGCATAACAGTAGGGCTTACTTTTTATATATATAAAATGTTAAAAAAAAAACAAGAGAAAGAGGAAAATATATACATTCAAACACGAAGAAAATTACAATAGAATGCTGTTACAATAGGAAGTGGATAGAAGACCTGATCTCCTTTTCTACATGATTAACACGTGTCCCATTGTAAGTGTTGTCTTCTTCTCTTTGCTTCAGTGTCTAAGAACTGTACTTAGATAGTAGAAGCCTTGTGTGGTATGAAGTAAGGTAACACCCAGTGTCCCAGCAAAGTTATAATATAAGACTAGTAATTAAAAATAGAATCAGTGGTGTAGGGACACCTTTCACTTACATATGTACACTAACAATTCTTCAATAAATACTTGAGTAATACTGGTTTTCCTCATAGAAATTACTCCAGTCAAACCTATCTTCCTCAGCTGCCCTTTGTGATTTTGCAGGGTGGTGGCCTGTAACTTCAGCCTAGTCTCTTTTTGAATACAACTAGATTTTTGTTTTGTAATTGTGTGTCATGACATACAATAATGCTCACAAGAAATATGAAGTCCTTCCCTATACCCTAAGTAAGACTGAAAAGTAAGAGACCAGTTGCAAACACTCCTGAATGTGAATCCAAGCTGTTGACTCAGGCCTGCATATCACATACAACATATACAGTAGCAAATAAAGACGATTAAAGGAATTTACAGAAGCGATAGGCTACAGTGCTGTGTACTCCTGGACTTCCCTCCAATTTCTAAGATTTAATCTTAAAAAAAAAAACCCAAGCGTTTAAGAAAGAATCATTATCTACAATGGTTTTAACAGTATTACCTTATTCTCTTGTCTGAAATCTCTGGAAGAATATGATGTCTTTTTTAATCAGTGTATCAGAGAAGAGAAGGTGAAGCAAAGTGCCACTTCTGCTAGCAAGTAATGTGGATGACTTAACCGAGTAACCAGTGGGGACTGAGTTTGATCAAGCCTCAGCTGTCTGGAAATCTTTCTCCCAGGACAGTCTTCTGAGAATTAATGTACAATACAAGAAAAAGAGAAGAGATTCAGAGCGGACACTGTGAAGCTTGAAAGGGACATTTCTGTCAGGACAGCAGACAACAGAAAAGCTTAATTGCCAAACTCATGGCAAAGACATCACAACAGTTCTGAGGCCCTACAGCAGAGGAGCGCAGAGGTTAACTGCAAAGGATGAGTGCTGATGGTAAATTGGACCCAGAACTCATGCCAGCAAGATTAAACATTTGCCAAGGGCTGAGGAGTCATTATGTCTTCTGTTAAAAAGTAGCAGGGAATACCCTCTATGCATTGACACTCCATATAAACATGGAAGAGGTACTTTGCCATTTTCACAGAATCATAGAATTGTTTAGTTTAGACAAGACTTTTAAGACCATTAAGTACAACTATAAACCTAACACTGCCAAGTCTACCAATAACCACGTCCCTAAGCACCACATCTACACAACTTTTAAATATCTCCAGGGATGGTGACTCAACCACTTCCTGAGCAGCCTGTTCCAATGATTGACAACCCTTTCAGTGAAGGAATATTTCATAATACCTAGTTTAAACCTCCCCTGGTGCAACTTAAGGCTATTTACTCTTGTCCCATCATTTGTTACTTGGGAGAAGAGACTGACACCTCACCTGAAAACTTCATTTCAGGTAGTAGTAGAGAGAGAGATAAGGTCTCCCCTCAGCCTCCTGTTCTCCATACTAAACAGGCTCATTTCCCTCAGCTGGTCCTCATATGCTCCAGACTCTTCACCGGCTTCATTGCCCTTCTCTGGACATGCTTCTTGTAGTGAAGGGCCCAAAACTGAACACATTATTCAAAGTGAGTCCTAACCAATGCTGAGTACAGGAGCATAATCACTTCCCTACTCCTGCTGACCACATCATTTCTGATACAAGCCAGGATGCCGTTGGCTTTCTTGGTCACACGAGTACATAGCTCCCTCACATTCAGACAGCTGCTGACCCACACCCCAAGTCCTTTTCTGCCAGGCAGCTTTCCATCCACTTTTCCCCAACCCTGTAGTGTTGTATGGGGTTGTTGTGGCCCAAGTGCAGGACCCAACACTCAGTCTTGTTGAACCCCATATAGCTGGCATCAACCCATGAATCCAGGCTGGCCAAATCCCACTGCAGAGCTTTCCTTCCCTCAAGCAGTTCAGCACTCCTATTCTGGGCAGCTTTAAGATGGTGTCATTTACATACTAATAGGAAACAGATCAGAATCCTTCAGTCTCAGTGCTCCAGATTCTCAGATCACCTTTCAGGGTGATCATTCAGATTTATATCTATTTAATACTACTTACAGAGTAACCGGTTGCTATATACACTACCAGTTGTCTGTAAATCTAACCTGTACGTGAACTATGCAATTGAGGTGTGCCAGACTTTGGGATGAATCCAGTTCACATGCAAACACCTATCCATCACTCTAGCAGTAACATGTACCAAAAATATCATATACCTTGCCTGGGCTGAGATTTTCTCCTTTCAGATGTGCCTTAGTGCTTGCTTTATTTCTGAAGCAGCATGAGCCAAGAGAATACTAACAATGGCCAACTACCATTGCTGTGCAGCCAAACTGAGGATTAATAAAACATTTATCCAACAGCAGAAGGTTTAAGGATATTTCCCAGTGAAATGTTTTTTAGGTATAAAACATTGCTATAGATCTTTGCATGCAGGATTCTGCATCACTCTCTAGGAAAAGTCTCATGACCAAGAGAAATCCTTGGAGAAGGCGGAAAACTACATAGAACACCTGGCCATATACTCAGCTCTGGCTACTAGTAAAAAGCTGCTGAAGAGGAAGAGGTGGTTTGTGGAGCTTTGCACTACACAGTAAATCCTGCAGTTGAGTTTTTTAGCTCAAGACCATTGGAATCTCTCATTATCTGAAAAATCGTAGATATTGGTCAGGATTCCAGCTGTGACCCCTTTGGGAAACTGTGAGAGGAATGGATGCTCCACAAGTGAGTGCCCCACCGCAGGACTCACCCTGGTGTCCTCGAATAAGTGGGACATTTTCACCCATGAAGGTTATCCATTCTTTTGCAACAGAAGCCAGCTAAGACTCCAAAGCCATTGCTAGGTAGCACTGAGGTACCCCACTATTTACTTACAGGTATGCATCAAAAAAATGCTAAGAACTTTCTTGAGTTTACAGGTTTGTAAAGCATTGTAAAATAAAGACTTCCCTTCAAAATGCAGGCTAATGCTGAGCACACAGAACTAAGGAGGCCTTGTTTTGCTCTACATAAGCAGCAAACTTCTTCCAGCTCTGAGACTAGTTTAATACACATCCCTGCAAGAAAATAATTAGGTTGTTAAGTGTGACTCAAATGTTACTTATGTTATGAATAGTGCATGTCTGTGTGATGAAGAAATACTGACTACATATGAGTTCAGCCTCTTAATGAAATTTTCAGCCAAAACTGCCAGAAGTTACTTAATATGTGCGAACAACATAAACTGTAAACAGAACTAAACAGGGAAATTTGGTCCCTGAAACACATCCTTCTAGGTCCCAGAGATCATTAAATCAGCAAGTTAGCTCTATCATTAGTCTCTCTTGAGCAAAAGTCATTTATTTGTGTTCAAGTCATTCTGACAATTAAAAAATGTGGAATAATGTTGTAATAAAAAAAGTTGCAGGATTCCAGGCAAGTCTGCAAAGGTTTGGTAGAGGTCACATTACTGTTCTTCAGCTCCTATCAAGAAACATCAAACACCTCTAAAGATTTATTTTGGAAACATTATGCAAGATATTTAACAAAACGGAAAACTAAATGAGGTAAAATCACAAATTTTGTGTGAGACAAGATGAAACATATCTTCATTTATCCAGTTCTTTATAAATTCTTATAAATCATGTTAATTTACGTTTAAAAATTCACAAATGCCTTCCACGTGGCATTGTACTTAGTCACTATGACAGCACACAGACAGGGAAACAAGTCACTGTTCTGTAAACAACCTTCTGAAAGCACATCAATGCCTCTCTTCCAAGTTTTCATCCAGGATGACATTTCACTGCAAAGTAGTTGTCATGATCTTCCTCCTTTCCTTCATTTTTCAAAAGAGAATGTAAAGAAGTTTTCACCTAAACTGACAAGTCTACTTTATTATAGCTCTGCTGCTGAACTGCTAGTAAGGACCTTTGCAAGCACTTAATCTCGGTTGCCAAAAACATTATTCTGATCAGCTGGAAACAACTCACCATCAGAAAGGACTAAACTCAATCTGATTGCAACTAGTATGCAGTCATTTTTTTAGCCACGTGAATATTCCATTGCAATGTGGCCTGCTTATACACATGAACCCACCAACTCGTTTGGGTTGCTTCTACTGTAACTCCAAGCATTTCACTAAAATTCATACAACTCGTATTATATCCCTATAAAAGATAAAATCTGCTATTTTAATGGCATATACAGAACAAAATTCCAAACCCCATGTATGCTTAAACTGTTACAGGAAAATGGAAAATGGAAATTCCAGGATAATTACAGGTGAAAGAACCTTAGTTTTCCAAAATCACCTTATTAAGAGCCTTGCACTTTCTTATAATTTTAAAAATAAAAGCTTGCAGTCTTTCTTTCCTATTCTTACAGCTTATAGCCAAATCTCTAGGACAGCAGCATCAAGAGTTGTAATGTAAAGCATATTTAAGGACAGAAATCCAGTATATTTAATGTGTTTGAACTTTGTGAATAACCAATAATGTAAGACATAAAACTTTTCCAAGAGAAAGCAAGGTGTTTGTGATCCCTATTTATTACTTTAAAATAAAGCGGAAAAAAACTCAAACAACATTTTTTTTCATATAAAAATGCAATGACAAGCCCTAAATACAAAGATGACTTCAGCATAATGCTTGAAGATCCTGCATGAGAACAGGAATAACTATAAATAAGCATAGTCGATACTTAGTGTTACCTTTTGATGCTGTTTTGAAACTTCAGATATGCCCAATATAAGTAGAATGGAAAACCAAAATTGCATCTAGTGGTGTTACAGGCAATCACTTTCTTGAGCATCATAACCCATATGCTTAAATACTCATCATTTCTAATGTGCCATCTCTGTGCCATCTCTGTTGAAACACTAAGACACTTCACAAGGGCATGATTTAATCACATGTTAGCAAAAACTGGATATGGTCATGATAGCACTTGTATTGACGTGGTAAATGGAAGGGACCATAAAAATCAGACCCCATACAAGGCACAAGAGAGAAAAAAAATGTTACCAAACTAAGTCAAGATGCCATAAGAGCATAAAGAGAATTGTGCAGACAAGATGAGAGAAGCAATATGAGAATCTGCTTTTACAGTGTCACCAAATGCCTACAGGTAAAGAGGGATAATCTATTCCATCCTCTGTGGCTATATCTTTGTATTGGAGCCTGATGTCTAGAAAGGGGGATAGGCAGTTCTTTTTGTAAAGGAAGGGACTTTTTAAAATGAAAAGCAGTGATTTCTGTATTGAATTAGATTAATATTTATCTCTGACAAAATGAGATATTGATAATGCAAAAATTCTGTGAGTGTTGTGAATGAGAATGGTAGAATACATTTTGAGACAGTCTAAAAAATTGAAGATTGCGCTGTGGTCCTTTAAGAAAGTAATTTGAGCTTAAATCCCTGTTTATCTCTTGTGTAACTTATCTGTTCCATAAAATTGAAATTACTCCATAGACTTATGCCCTGCTACCAAAATGACAAGCAATATGTAAACTTCACTCAAACATTTACCAAGGGAACATTTGTTCTTTAGTTTCTCTCTTCAGTCGTACTCTCCAGTCTTCTTTAATATGACAGTATCATGATCTATGATGCTACTAAGACAAGACAACCATCTCTGCACTATCTTAATATGACTAAAGGCCACTCCATTCCTGAAATGGTTATTTTATGTAATTGAGAAGAACTGACTGGGAATGTATTGTTCAGACCTCATGAGAACGTCCTCCTTGAGGTCACTCCCCAGTTCACATTTACTCCAGGCAGATTCTGACTGGATATTAAGTAAGAGGAGAAACTGAGGGGCTTATTTTTTTCAGCCTGGAGAAAAAGAGGCTAAGGGTGGGATCTAACTTCTGTCTGCTACTCCCTCATAAAAGGGTGATCATAGAAAAGACAAAGCCAGAATACTCTCAAGGTGCAAAGCAAAAGGAAAAGTGGCAACAGCCACACAACATTGGAAACAAAATGGAAGAGTCTACAGGTGTAAACCTAGACACCTTCACTGTTGTGAGAGAAGTCAGTCACAGTCCACCAGCAGAGATTCTGGCCTGCAGGACCTGATCTTCTCAGAGAGAGTAAACATCAGCTGTTTCCACTGAAGTCTGTACTGTATGTCAACCTTTGTTACTTTGAGGAATATAAAGGTAGGTCACTGAAGATTCAAGAACCAGATTTTTTAAACTCCTTTATGGAAGGTACTGAACATCGAGGACAATTACAGACACATCTATCTGTTTAGGTACGCTAAAATTTGTGCCAAATCACCATAAAAAATTAGGCCCTTACTGTTTTACGTATCTCTTTTGTTAGTGACACAGGTCAGATTTCTTTTATTAGCCTGCAGTGCTGTATGCGGTTCTGTGTTTATTTTCCAGGTCAAGTAGTTTCACGCAATGGAAACTCGACTTTGAAAAAATAATATGAGGGGAAAAAAAGATAATCTTAAATCTACCAGGTTTAAAGGGAAGAGAAAAAAAAATCACTTCACATGATTAACTGTCATAAGCACAGTACATACCATCAGAGGTGCCAAAGCCTGACTTGTAAGGTTTTAAATGTTTCAAGCTGTGCAAGCATGCGTTTCTTCAAACAGGCAGAACTTATTACGATGATCACAGGCTAAACCTTAGTTAAATAGAGGATGTGCAATTTTTGTAAATCGTTATAGAGCAATTACAGGCTATTGAAATAAATGGCTTGTATGGTTATTAGCATTACAGTCTTTTTTTCTCCCTTCTGTATGCCTGGGAAGAATAAAGAATGTTGCAGGTGATGAAGACAATTTTCAACATAAAATAGGACAGGCAACAAGTCTGGAGAAAATCAAAATTGATCAAGTGTTCATTATCTTTCAAAAAGTTTGGTAAACTTTGGGATAGTTTTCATTGCTTAATAACTTTTATAACAGTTAAAGTCAAAATGCCACAAAAATGCAAATTTTTTAGATTTTTTTTCTTTTTACCCCTTTACTACCTAAAATATATATATTCTGGTCATATCAAGAAGCTGAATGAACATCTGTTCCTCACTGTGTCAGAAGTTGTACACACTCCTGTACACTCAACATTTCAGATGAATGAATGGGAAGAAATGTTGAAAGGAAATGTTGAAAGTAAGGATAAGGTCACAAAATCCGTATGATCACAGAATCACAGAATCACAGAATAACCAGGTTGGAAGAGACCCACCGGATCACCGAGTTCAACCGTTCCTACCAAACACTAAACCATATCCCTCAGCACCTCGTCCACCCGTGCCTTAAACACCTCCAGGGAAGCTGAATCAACCACCTCCCTGGGCAGCCTGTGCAAGTGCCCAATGACCCTTTCTGTAAAGAATTTTTTCATAACGTCTAGCCTAAACCTCCCCTGTCGGAGCTTGAGGCCATTCCCTCTTGTCCTGTCCCCTGTCACTTGGGAGAAGAGGCCAGCACCCTCCTCTCTACAACGTCCTTTCAGGTAGTTGTAGAGAGCAATGAGGTCACCCCTCAGCCTCCTCTTCTCCAGGCTAAACAACCCCAGCTCTCTCAGCCGCTCCTCATAAGGCCTGTTCTCCAGCCCTTTCACCAGCTTTGTTGCTCTTCTCTGGACTCTCTCCAGAGCCTCAACATCCTTCTTGTGGTGAGGGGCCCAGAACTGAACACAGGATTCGAGGAGCGGTCTCACCAGTGCCGAGTACAGAGGGAGGATAACCTCCCTGGACCTGCTGGTCACGCCGTTTCTGATACAAGCCAAGATGCCATTGGCCTTCTTGGCCACCTGGGCACACTGCTGGCTCATGTTCAGTCGGCTGTCAACCAACACCCCCAGGTCCCTCTCCTCCAGGCAGCTTTCTAGACAGACTTCTCCCAGTCTGTAGCACTGCATAGGGTTGTTGTGCCCCAAGTGAAGGACCCGGCATTTGGCCTTGTTAAACCTCATGCCATTGGACTCTGCCCAGCGGTCCAGCCTGTTCAGATCCCTTTGCAGAGCCTCCCGACCCTCCAGCAGATCGACACTTCCACCCAGCTTAGTGTCGTCCGCAAACTTGCTAAGGGTGCATTCGATGCCTTCATCCAGGTCATTGATGAAGACATTGAACAGGGCTGGACCCAGCACTGAGCCCTGGGGAACCCCACTTGTCACTGGCCTCCAGCTGGATTTCACACCATTTACCACCACTCTCTGGGCCCGGCCATCCAACCAGTTTTCCACCCAGGAGAGTGTGCGACTGTCCAGCCCAGAGGCTGACAGTTTCTCAAGCAGAATGCTGTGAGAAACTGTGTCAAAGGCTTTACTGAAGTCCAGGAAGACCACATCCACAGCCTTTCCCTCATCCAGTAGCCGGGTCACTTTGTCATAGAAGGCGATCAGGTTAGTCTGGCAAGACCTGCCTTTTGTGAACCCATGTTGACTGGGCCTGATCACCCGGTTCTCTTGCATGTGCTTCATGATAGCACTCAAGATCACCTGTTCCATGACTTTCCCTGGCACTGAGGTCAGACTGACAGGCCTGTAGTTTCCTGGGTCCTCCCTGCGGCCCTTTTTGTAGATGGGCACAACATCAGCCAGCCTCCAGTCCAGTGGGACTTCCCCAGTCTTCCAGGACTGTTGGAAGATGATGGAAAGGGGTTTGGCCAGCACATCCGCCAGCTCCTTCAGTACCCTAGGGTGAATCCCGTCCGGCCCCATAGACTTGTGACTGTCCAGTCGGGCTAGCAAGGCTCTGATATTTTACTGTTCATGTTCCTAACTCTATGCAAAACCTTACTCAGCAGAGCTATACATATTTTGAAAAAACAACTTAAACTGGCATAGCTCGTTGTTTGGACACTCTTAAATCTGCTTTAACTTGCACAAGAGACTGAATTAGCAAAAAGGCATGAAACAACCTAAAAGTTTAAATAGAGTTTAGTAAGAGGACAATTTTGTCAATTTGAAACCTAAGTTGAACTGGCATCACCTTAAGACTGTAAAGGCACATACTATCCTAGCTATATGTTGTGCCTCTAAAACAGTTAAATGTTCACAGTCCACCTCCAAAACATCATCTTCACCATTCACCAGCAGATCAGAGAGATGAAAACATCTGGAGGTAGACAAAGAAAACATCTGAATTTGGAAAACCTCTTTAGATAGAAGATGATGGGAGTTTACATATTTAATTTAGGTGAAGGCCAACTTCTATCATGTGGCCAAATGAATTAGTAGTTCTCAGGAACAGAAAGGTCTATCTGGGCAAATCAGGTTGCAAACTGAGGCCTAAATGTGGGTTTGCTGTACTGAGTACGTCAGCCAGAAAATCTAGTAACGTTGTGATCTTCAACTTATCAAAACCAACAAATGATCAATATAACTTGTGTTCTACAGAATCACAACATTTTTTTCCCAAAGAGTCTTGTTTTAATTGTCTTACCATTTGCCGTCCCAGCTGGAGACGTCTGAAAGAGGTGTGATTTTCAATAAATGGTGAGTACCTGCCCTTCTTTTTAAAATGCTGCAGCCATCAACTTTCTAGTTTACAATGCAGCACTCAAGTTATAATTCACAGGACTCTCCCTCATTAGGATGGACCATGCTGAAATGAGGTGGTGCTCAAACATTATACTCATTAAGTTATGTCCAACATTTTCCTAGTGGGGATTCCTACCCAGTTAAATTCAGAGCACTTTGAATAAGCTGGAATTATTTGCTCCATTTTTTGGAATATGACCAAATTTGATTTGTTCAGGGTGACAAAACATCCTGACTCCTATGCCTGGCTCTTAGCTGTAATTTCTCCTTTCTTCCATTTCAAGATCTATTAGAATCATAGAATCATAGAATAACCAGGTCGGAAGAGACCCACCGGATCATCAAGTCCAACCATTCCTATCAAACACTAAACCATGCCCCTTAGCACCTCATCCACCTGTGCCTTAAACACCTCCAGGGAAGCTGAATCAACCACCTCCCTGGACAGCCTGTGCAAGTGCCCAATGACCCTTTCCATGAAGAATTTTTTCCTAATGCCCAGCCTAAATCTCCCCTGACAGAGCTTGAGGCCATTCCCTCTTGTCCTGTCCCCCGTCACTTGGGAGAAGAGGCCATCACCCTCCTCTCTACAACCTCCTCTCAGGTAGTTGTAGAGGGCAATGAGGTCTCCCCTCAGCCTCCTCTTCTCCAGGCTAAACAACCCCAGTTCTCTCAGCCACTCCTTGTAAGACTTGTTCTCCAGCCCCCTCACCAGCTTTGTTGCTCTTCTCTGGACTCGTTCCAGAGCCTCAACATAATCTGTAACCAGCAATAAAAGATTGAGTTTGTTTTTTTCTATAGACTGAGCATCTCACAATGAACTTGTGCACCAATTTGCCAGCATCTCACCTCTCTAAACACAGAGACATACACTTCCATCTATCTATACTTAGCTCTTTCTCATACATGTACTCTTTACAAATACATATAAACTCCTGCATGTAGTATTTAGAAAAATAATATAAAACGTATAGGATGTTGAAGTTGTCATTCTACAGTATCCTTAAATTTGTAATGGAAAACGCCAGGCCCAAAGGGAAATGTAAGAGGTTGATTAATACCAGAAAAGGAATAAATAAGATTAGAAACAGAGTGAATGCCTGAAAATCTTACTTATTTCTACCTAGGCTCACTAATTTAATTTTCTCCTACCGTCCATGTGGTTTTTGTTTTTTAATTTCCAGGAATTCCTGACTGTTTACTCTATAGCAAACCAATGGGATTTTGAGGCCATGGTATGTTGTGGGAAATGTCTCAGTAGCGTGTGTTCTTTGTTAAAAGTTGCTGAGGATTGGTATGACTGAATAAACACTATCCCAGTTTTAAAAGGAAGCATAATCTGCACATTAATTAAAGCTAACCGTCTGCTCAATGGTTAATGGTTAAAACACTGGCTAGTGTTAAAAAAAATCTTTGAACAGATGTGTGAAAGCAAATGGCCTGTTTATAAACTATTTTAATAAGAACAATGTTTTTCTAATAAAATCTTGTGTGATTCATCCAACATGTAAAGCACAACAAAGGAAAACAAGGAGCAGGCTGTACACACACACACACCAGATTCTGATCTTGCAAAGTGCTCCAGTGCCTGCCCCAAACCTGTCCGGCAGTGTACTCCCTCCCTTCCTCCCTCCCTCCCCTATGCCCCAGCTGCCTGGATAAGGATGGGGAGCTGGGGCTTTGGCCTTACACCTCATAACACGATAGCCACCCTACTCAGTTTTCCCCTCGCCATATCCCTCTCTGCTTCTAACAAAGCCTTAATGTTAAATATAGATGTAATCATGAAAAAATAACAGAGGTCCTGCCATTGGCATTTGGTAGATGTCTGTCGCTGATCTAGGTCCAACCTCACTTGTCCTTCCTTACCTCCTCCCACTGCTAATATTCTTCCCAGTGCTTCACAGATGTTTTCTTATCTTGCTACTGAGTGGTTATTTTTCAAGCGGCTTCACAGAGCAGATGTTCTACAGGCACGTGCTCTTTAGCCTTCTGTTGACATTATTTCTGTTATAAAAGCACCACTGCCACACTACTTTAAAAAAAAATAGGAAAAATAAACACCAGAAGTTCAAATAAACAAATAAATCATTGCAGTTTTTAAATACCTGCTCATAATATTATAAGACAACCCTGATCTGCCTAGATACTGTAGTTATTGTATTATTATTGTATATTTCATAAGGTAGCTCTTTCAAAATTTGTCTTGCTCAGAAAGCTCTAGTCCCTGTATAGTTCCAGGACAACCCATTTAACACTTAGTAATAAAGGCTACATGAGAAATAAAATGCAGCACATATACATTTACTCTTTAGACATACACTATTCCACCATCATATTTTGGTTATTTTCTTAACAGAAAAGTCTCAAAATAAAATATACGTCATTTGGTTTTATGCCAGCAGGTTAATTAATTCATACACAGAGAATCCTGCTCCCTCAACCAAGCTCATACACTGGGGCATGTTCTATTATTGGTCCTAGCATCTTTCTATTCTCCTTTTTGTACAGTGTTTCTTTCCAGTTACTAACACAGATATATTCACTTACTGCAGTTGTGCTCAGGTCTTCACAGGTTGTTTGGAGGCACTGCACTTACACCCAACTAGTTCTCAGGTCAACACCTCAAAATTAGCAAGGAAGAACTCATTGCAGAGAAGCATCATTGGGGGCTGGATTTAGAAGGGAAATGTGCAGCAATGTCTTCACGTGGAAATAAAACTGGGTTGGAGGCACTATCTGGGTGGAGAAAATAAACAAATGCTACATGAGTTTGGGAGCTGTTACCAGTGGCCAGGTTTCCCCCAGTGAATATAAAACTGGAATTACTGGAATTGCTCCATGAATTACAACTTGGTTTCACAGGAGCCGTGCCAGTTAAAACCAGCTGAAAAGCTAACCCACGGCTTTTGGCTTTGACCAAACTGCATATCCCACTATATGCCCTTGATGTGGAAGCATGGCCTTGAGCATAAGTACAAGAGCAGAAAATCTTGACTCAAGTTACCTCATGCCTCTGCTCCAGTTGGCCGTTCTACACAACCAGTCTATTAAACAATACTTCAAGTGCCTGATTCATCCTCTTTTATGCCAGTGAAATAGCTGGATCTGAACCAGCATAAAACTGGAGCCACACAGAGCTCAATTAAGCCCAAGGATTTTGAAAGGATTGATTAGCTAATACTTTTTCAGTTCATGCTAGTATAAAGCATGAAATGTGTTTCTCTTGTAGAGACTTTTTTGAATTCCAGAAACTTATGACAGGGGGTTGGGGGAGAGCAGCAGTGTGACAGTGACAGATAATCAGGGAACGGATTATGAGACAGTCTATCCACCAGGCAGCCTTCCGTACCTCTCTGAGACTTCTGCTCTGAATGGCAGCTTCAGTCCTGCACTCATCGATTTAGGAAAAACAAACCCAACTTTTTCTGTTTACAGTCTCTCCCTCCTTAGCCTAACATCACTCCTTTCTCACTGTCCTACATACCACCAAAACATCTGGGGTGCTGGCCCATGCCAGAACTCACACCACATTGTCCAGTTAGTCAGATGTCTCCAAGGATAGGACAAATGCCTTGTATCAGATGCCTCAATATCCCACTAATAGTTTTGCTACACTAAGAAAATAGTGCAACGGCTTTAAAAAAAACCACAACCTACCCCAAAACACAACAGTGGGATATAAGCAGTTTGGAAGCAAAAGTGAGGAAAGAAAGAAAAAAAGGCTGAATATAGTTGTGTGTGTGCACATGCATACATGTTATTTACTCACATACACTATATATATATAACATTTGCTCAAAATACATGAGATGGCCGAGATATTTCAAGGGTGAGCACAGAACATTACCAGAAAGCATAAGAGAAATAAAGTAGCTGACTTTAAAGAGAGTGGAAAGTACTTTTGATTGGATTTCTACTAACTGTGGAAAAGCTACTAGGGGAAAAGTGGGAAATGATTAAGCAACTGTTGGAAAGAGTGCAGCTGAAACTCTTCCCACTTCAATCTAAACAGGGAAAAGTGCAACATAGGCCATTGTGGTTAGGTAAGGAATGACATGCGAAGAGTTTTACAAGCAGAGAGCTGAAAGCTTTTAAAAAAGATAAACAAATCTGGTGCAGAGGATTTGGAGGTACTGTATGTAAAAATAAGCAGGAGTAAGTTAAAGGATCAAATTAAAGGAGCAAATGGAGTTACTGAATGCTAAACTACATAAATATTTCAACTGACAACAATGGGCTCTTTAGATATAGTCACATTAAAGAAAAAGGGAAATATAATAGTGGTCTCCTAAAAATGAACAAAAAATCAGAAACAGGGACAAAGGAAATGGTCTAATAATAGGATAGAGAAGAAAGGGAAAAAACAAGGATTATATTACTGTTCCTGATTTAGAGCCCATTCCTACAGTTATTCAAATGTATCTCTCTGTTCTTTTAGGGGCAAGTCCTCTTCTGCACCAAGTGGAGGCCAAGATAGAAAAGGCAGGACAATGTGTGCCACTTTGTCCACCTTTTCTCCTGTTTGTAACCATGAGGCTGGTTCAGGCTGCCGTGATTCTAAGAGAAGCTACAAAACTCTGGCAAATTTCACCTGGCTACAGTGACCTTAAAGGCAACCTTTCTGGTATTTGTGAATTTGGGAGTCAGCTGTTTTCTGATCACTTACTAAATTCAGCCCAACTTGATGCCAGGTAGCAAGGTGCTATAAACCCACTATAACCGTGTTTTAACACCCTTTACTCCAGAGAAATCCCAAGGCAGCTCAGCAACACCTAGGTAACTCCCTACTTATTTTTACACTTTATGTCCATGAAAGGAAAAATGGGTGCTAAGCATTAAGACAATATTAAGTCTTAGTATAACATAAAAGGCTATGAAGAGGAATGAATGACAGTCAGAATCAGTGACCTACAATTCTTGGACCTGGAAGACCTACTTGCTTTACATGGCTCCCTTCTGTCATATGGACCTTCAAAGCAAGGCACTTATGCAGAGGAGAATTTGCAGAGGGAGTGGGCTAGGAAGGCCATATCCCCTTGGCATCAATACATGCTCATGCTGTTTAATGGTTTGATGGAGACAGGTACTGCACTGCCGTGGATAAACTAGTACTTTTCTTTCAAGCTCTCTCTCCCTGTTTGGTTCCACACCTGTTATGTGTTAAGCTTATTTTCAGTGACGATGAAAAACATTTAGGATGATTTAATAAATGTGTACAAAATAATGAAGGAAGTGATAATGATGTACGTGGTAAAACATCCACCCATCCAAGAGGCCCAACAGCCATGAAATGTAGCAGAAGTATTCTAAACATAAACACAAATAAAATCCAGTAAGAACCTTTTTTTACAAAGATAAATAAACACCTGGAATAAGTGGTCACACTAGGCAATAAAACCAAATTGCAACAGTGCTTTAAGTATTTTCATCCTGCAAATAAAACTATAAAACACTAAGATGAAGGGATGAGGTAACTGTAACAAAAATAAAAGGAAGACACCTGGACATGTCCAGGTCTCTACTCTCTCTCTCTCTCTGCTCTGTTAATTTTTGCATTGAGGAACAAGCTCACATGTTCAGTTATCGCCCAAACATGCTGGACAACAAACCTTTGTTTACTCACAGGACAACTCTCAGTCCAAGTTTCTCTTCTCAGCCTTCACAAGATGTTTTCACGTTGTTCTCAACAGACTGTGTCTTAGGGCAAGAAGCAACATTGTTTCATTATTGCTTTGCTTCAATGATTTCTAATTATCACCCACTACGGATGTCGGGGTTTGTGCTGTGTTTTGGCCCAAATGTGCCAACAGCTCTCACCCCATGTCCCACGGCCAAAGCAGAAGAAGATGCTGATGGCTGTCACTCCCTATTGCCTTCTGCCAGCTTGGAAACCAGCCACTGAGAACCTGCATGTTATTACTGCCCCTGGACAGCACTGAGCTGTGTTTGCATATAGTGATTAATTCAATGAATTTGGCATGCAGAAAATAAATGCCTTAAAAATGCATTATTCCAGTGAAAACACCTAGATACCCTTAGGAAACAAGTATAACAACACTAGCATTAAGAAAAAAGAATCACTAGTAATTTTATAAGGGGGAAATAATTTTAAGTCACAGCTTTTATGTATGAGAGCCAGCTTGGTAAAACAGATCTTGTTATAGTGTTATCAGATGTTCTGGCACATGGATGACATGCAAACTGCAGGTTTCCCATTCTGATACAATATTAGGGTAATACTTCATCCACTGAAAGTTTTGCTTCAATATTAAAAACTTTGATGGGTGTTTTCTATGCTGCTACGAAACAAAACCATATCAAAAAGGAGTTATATTTGTATGCCACATACATTAGATCAAAATCTACAATTTTGACTTGCAGTAAGTAATGACACTCTCCTACCTCCTCCTCCAGCTTTTTGACAGGAGAAGACACTGGAGAACTTGAGCACCACCCAGTCTTCTTGCTCTCCCTTAATAAATACAGTAAAACTGAAAGCTTTAGTAAAGCCGCACACCCCATACTTACGTGTCAAAAGGCTGAAAAAACATGTTAAAAATGAGAAGTAAGGGTGTCTAAACCAGTAATTCTTCTACATCATTATCACAAAGTCTCTGATATTAAACCAGTTCAGCTGATTAGAAAGTATCATAGTGGCCCAGATTTCTGAAGGCTTTCTAAAACTGAAGTTCAGAATTACAAATGGTCACACAATGCAACAAACAGCAAAAAATTTTTGCCCAGCAATTTCATTTAGTATTTTCGGTAGTTACCATACAGTATGGCAATGACCAGGTCAGAGAGGAGTAGCAGAGAATTTCACCCCAAAATCTACTCACTAGTATTTTATTTAATGTCTTAATTAAAAAGAATAAAACTCTGCATTCTTAAGCATTGGCACAAAATACATAACAACTGCATGTACTCTGAGATTCTTACTGTGTATCTCCCAGTTACCCACTTGAGGACAATAAAATGCAATTTCACTACTCTGAGCTAATCAAACCATGATGAGAGAGGCAAGTGTTTCCAGTACTTTTCTGTGGAAATTTCTTGTGGCCGATTCTATTAAAACAAAAGTGAGATTCCTCTTAAAACTATAATTTCTGTATTCAGCCAGCAGAGATAAGTTCATATATGATCTTACAGAACAAAAGAAAGGGAACGCGATGATGTGACAAAAGTATTTATTTTCCATGTTCCATGGCTATGGAGTCCTATCTTCTCAAGCTCACTGCCTGTGACATCAATTTGAATGAGATATAGCAGGTCAATTCATTTTTGTTTTGCAGCTTTCACCTGGCTTGCAAAATCCTTTCAGTAGTTACAATTCATTAATTACTTTTCTGAACTATTTTGTCAATTCACTGGTGCAATGAGAAGAGTCTCTTCATTACATCAATGGTCTCTAGACCATTTCCACTTATAAATTAATTGGGACTAACCATCTTTGAAAAAAATACAAGGGTTCAAACCTGTGGTGTTTCTTTAATTGAAGTACAAGAACAATTTGTGCTTCCAGGCACCATGAGAGCACATCCAAAAATATCAGGTGTACACATGAAATACAGCAGAATCTGAGTTGCGCCCATCTTACTGACACAATTGTACCTATGTATATAGATGATAAGTGCTTGCACCACATTATGGACCTCAGTAATTTTTCATTCTCTGCATCTGAATAAAAAAAAAAGTGATATTAAAGCCATATCATGATTAGCAACTGAAGCTAAGCTCAAATCCTTACACATTCACACTGCTGTTTGAGTACTTTAGTATTTTCTCGTTCATCATCTTACTGTAGTATTTTAGATTAAATAACTTGAAAAAAACAACTTCGACAGCTGCTTTTGCTTCCACGGTATTTCTAATAAAGAAATACACTCATCTGAAAAAAACTTTACCTCAAGTTCATCCTTGTCCTCTTCTTAAAAAAATGATTTTTTTTCTTCCTGACCTCTTTTCTAGCAAAGACAGATAGACTGCATGCAGAGTTTATTAAGAGATCAATCAAAATAATTGAGGTATAATTTTCTCAGCTATTTCTGTCATCATTCTAAAGGCAGACATTATTATGTTTCTCTTTCACCCATCTGGGAAAATTCACTGTTCTTAAGTAATTTGAACAGTTCACCAAGGATATAAGACCATCTTTTTGGAGGTAGCTAACAGCCATGCCATTAGGCTATCCTCTCTTGAGACTCCATTTTTCTTAGTAATAATTGTCATTGCTATCTCTCTTTCAGAAACAACCAACCAATGCCTAAGTCTTTTCTTATTCTCTCGTACAACATCAGCTAACATTAAGTCCAAATAGTGGCTAGGGTTCTGAAGATCCTTGAAGATCCACCTGATCCTTATGAAAATCTTCATGTAAAAGCCCATTTCTATAGCTCACTTTTTCTTTTTAAGAATGACTACTGAACACTCATGTGAAAACAAGCTGCTTCTTTTTATGGTCACCTCAGAATTAAACTCCAAGTCTCATATTTTTGCTGGAGCAGCCACAAGCAAAGTTCTAATCTAATGCTAATCTTTCAGTGCCATCATTTAAGTGAATTACAATCAATTGCATCTAACCTTTTGGAAAACAAGAACCTGACTTTCTGCTTTCTTATTTTTCACTTCGTCCTTTTTTTTCCCACTGTGCTATACTATTTCTGGTAAGTGATATCAGTTACCAAAAGTTTTTATTTTTTTTAACAAATATTAAATAATTTTCAAATCTGCAATGATAAAGCTCTTGTTTAGTGTGATGCTTAAATTTCAATCTATTTCAACTACTAGCTTTCTACCCAGGAATTTTATATCAGTCACCTCCAGTCCTTAATGCTTGAAAAGGTTAAGCCTTTGCTTACTATTAAGGTAAAAACAAGACATCAGATAGGTTAACAACATATGCATGAGTGTATATTATTGTGTATACAGTTAGTATTAGTGGTTTGAACCATGACTGCTATTTTTCTAGAACTGGCAGCAATAAAACGTTCCTAGTGGATTTAAAATAAGTGATTTCCAAGTATGTTCATGTTTTAAGCATATCTAAACTTCAGTGTCCTCGTTATATCAAAGCATCTGCGTCCACATTAAACATTCCTATCCATATACATAATCTTTGATGTACCTTTTGCACCAAACCCAGACAATTATAAACATAAACAAATATAGCTGCTTACTCTGCATTTGACTTAGAGTAATAATATTAATAAATGTATAATGTTCCAGCTTACTCTTTAAGGTTTTTTTCTCTGCTACCAAAAATAAGACATTTGAACTGAATTGTTATGTGAAAAGAATTGCAAAAGTGAATAATAAAAACAAATGAAATAGTTAGCTTTGAAAATTTGGATCGTACTGGTGGCTTTTAGTTAAGCAGAATTTTTTTTAGGACTGACAATATCTTTTTTAAAAGCAACCACAAATTATTCACTGTCCATCTGCAAAGTTCAAAGCACTACTACATTTTGCTCAAGAGTTTGCCTGTTCTGACTGGCAGCAAAATAAATATGATGGGTGGTCTGCTTAAGGCACCTATCCAAGCCCAATCACATTATATTTTCATAGTATGAACATTTGAAAACACTATAGCTGCTGCAACAACAAAAGTGCATGGGAGTATCTCCAGAGCAGATGGCAACTAGCACATCACAAAACCACACAGATTCCTGAGTCAATTTATACAGCAAAACAGCATCTACCATACAGCAAAGGGAAGAATAATTAGTATATAGAAACGTGCAGAACCTCCCAATAGCACATGGTTTATGCTAAGGACCAAGAAAAGTAATTGCTCTCACGTAATGCTGGCTTTCTTTTGGACAGGACCAACTTACAGCAGGGTTTATTCAACTGAGTAATTCCCTTTGAAAAAATATACAATTAAGTTGAAAATACTGGCTAAACTTTGCATAATGGAAAACATAGAAATATGGACAACAATCTTCTTAATTCAAAAACTTAAGTATTTTGGTGTCAGTTCTTTTAAAGCAATACGGGTCTAATGTCATTAACATATCAAATTTTATTGTAATTGACAGACATCTGATAGAGGCAACATCTCAAGACAACAGTGAGCAATCTGCACTCATATAATACATAAAAATTAGAGCTGGATTTGTTCACATACTTTATGACTAGATCTCTTTGCAATTGTTCCTGAAAACATATTATGTTACACAAATGTAATGTACATATTTCACATTGTCTGAGCATCTAATTATTTAATTTTCTACATAATTTTCTCTGTGTTAATTGACTGAGAATGGAGTCATCCAATTATCCACAGGTGGCCCAGTTTTGCAGTTCTCACATGCCTGGGAAATCATGCAGATATAGTAAGGACCAACCATAGATTTTGCCCTTAGCACACAGAAAAAATAGTACACCCAGAACTTATTATCAGAGATTACAGAACTAGTCTTTTGGGACTTATTTCATTTCAAAAAAATAATTAAAACATAGCAACTGCATATAAGACAGTCACTATGCATCATAAATTTTAATGCAGAAAAAAATGTGTTGTTGTGTATTGTATGTCCTTATACCATATCTGGTCTGTGATTAAAAAGATATACTACAGCTTTTTATCTTAAGGCATCACAAATGATATCCTAAAAGCCTCAAGTACATTGTTGCACCATTCAGCTTATATCAATACTAATATTATATATATGTATACATAAACACGCTGGACACTCCCTTTTGGAAGAATTTGGTGCACTAACTCTAAAATATTAAAATATAGCACATTCAATTTAAAGAAATGGAATTTCCATTAATCCACTGCATGAAAGTGGAACTACATATCCTTAGGACACTCTCTGTTTCCCAGTCTTCCAGAGGTCTTGGTGGCTGGTCATGTCAAATAATCACAATACTGTACTGGAAATGTGAACACAGTACTTATGTTCCCAAATTAAATGTTATAAATTTAGGCCAATGTACACCTGTCAGAATTATCCCTCTGTAAGTTTCACATCAGGGCGTGGTGCTGCATGGTTGAGGAGCTGAGCTAATAAGTGCTGAAAAATGAAAAATGCTGCTTTATGGCATCACGTAAGCTGGCACAAAAAAAACCCCATACTTGCAGCTATGCCTCAGTTTTGATAAATAAATGCCAAAATGTGGAAGCCATACAAGCAAAGTCCTACTGATATGAAAGCAGAGGAAAGCAACATATAGGTTTGTAAGGAAGTTCCATATTATACATTTCCAGTGTTGATATAAACATCTACACTTTACCTGCCTAAGATCAGAAAGGGTAAAATAACCAAACACAGTGTGAACTCAGATATTTTCTATTTACAGATTAAAAAGCAATTTCTGCCATTTCCATTGTCTATCTTTACAGTGTTGTGAGTCCAAAAGACTCTTTTGTTGGGTTCAACTTAACTTTGAGTCAACCAGAGGGAGTCACTCCAGAATGACAGTCATTTAATAAAAAACAGATTTTAGCATAAAGAAAGCAAATTTTGATTTTGTTGTGACTGTATAAAGTCTTGCCAATATATTTATGACCAAAGACCTCTTTCAGACTTCCAATTTATACTGGCAAAAGTACTCCAGATTGACACAAGATACTTTCATTGGATAGCTTGCATTTCTACGAAGAAAACAAGGGAGCTTGCTAGCACAGCTATGTTATTTGAGAGTGTGGTAAGTTTAACACTCCAAATTCACATAAACATGAATGCAGAATGGGGCAGCACAGATCTGGGTACTCTCGTTTATGAACTCCAGAGCAGTAATCTCACTAAAGCATTCCTGTTAATTTCAAGTGCTCCTAATTCGTAAATCAGAATTTTAAAAATGAGTCAAAATTATGAGAGTTTTAAAATAAGAATCTTGGGGATTTTTTCTTTTAAGTCTGGACTTAAAGGTTCATGTTTTCATAGCTTTTTCCTCAGTTCAGAAGTGTTTAACAACCTGAGACTCATATTGAGTAACATATATGGGAGAACACAGGAGAAATACCAAAATACATAACCAAATCACAAGGCATAACAAACTTGCCAGATACAGTTTAAATTGATGAAGGATCCTTCATTCTGAGTCCAGAAATTTTACCAAAGACTGTGATAATATTGTGGTTCCAGTACTATCATCCTCCCACAGGCAAAGTTCCAATGGAGTTAAACCCTCCCACAGAGCTTCAAACTTTCCCTAAGAATCCTGAATTCGCACCTCCATAGACAAGGTGAGTTCCTATCCAGGGTAAGCACCTTTGAAATAGTGTCTGATATATAAAGCAGACCTACTAACAACTGTCAAGTCAATGTAAAACCAGTCATACCAGTTAGCAACCATAGCTCTAATCTGCTTTAAAAGGCAGACACCACCCATCCATGTATTAGTAGAAAGCAGTTTCACTACTTGCTGAGAATACTGTTAATGTGGTTTTGTTAAGCCTCGATCATGTCTGCAACATTCTTTGGGAAATTCTGGTTGAGGAATATCCCTCCAGGCTCCAGCAGACTATAAGCCACTCAAGATGGAGCAAAGAGCTTGCCTGGGAGATGCCTGCAGCTGCAGCAGCTGAGTGGACATCCAAATGACTCAGAAGCTGCAAACCCACTGCAAAGGAAACACAGGCACCAATAGTGCAGCCAAGCCTGGATTTGTTTTGGCAGGCTGTTGGCTAGTTGCAGGCTCACATTTCTGAAGAAGGGAACTGCCTCTTGTTGTCCCTGGGACTGTGCCCTCATTTGTTTTAAAACAAATTGGATAGCAGGCAGTAAATATCTGGCTGATGCTAGCAAAATTATCTCACAAGACCCTAAATACCAATTATCTCTTGGGCCAAAAAGAACATGATTTGTTTGCTTATTACTTGTGTACCATGCTGTGGTAACTAGAAACATTGGGTCAACATCCCTTTGTGCCAGACAGTATTCAAATGCAGAACACAACTTGCTTTGCTCTTTGTGGACTGATTTCCCCCACCCACCTCAACCATTCATATCTGTGACACACAGCATTCAGGATGGAGCCTAGCCAGGGAGCTTTATTTCTAATAAGGAACAGGAAAAGTTGGCATCAAAATATACTTCTCCCCGACAGGAAAACAACTTTACAAAATCTGCATATTTTGAACATTGATCATTTGCTAAAAACTTAAAAAACCCTAAAATATTAATGAAAATACATTTTTTGTTTGGCTTGGTGAGGGTAGTTTTGTATGAGGATAGTTTAGTATGATAAAGGAACCGCTAGTCTGCGTGCATAAACAGCACCCCCTACGCCACTTCCTACCTCTGCAGCCACAGTTGTGCAGAAACCTGCTTACAAGAACTTCATAGAATAAACTACACCAGGATGTACACTGAAAGGAGAGACCTAAAAAAACCCACGCCATATAAATTCTATGTCAAGGCACTGCCATTGATTTTCAATGAATGATGAAACCACCCACAAATTTGAAGATAGCTGCTTATTTTTATCAGATCATGGTAACTGGCATGATGATCTTAAGACCAGTGGACAGATCCTTCAGCATGTAAAAAACTGGGAGAAGGACAGGAGAGAGCTGGAAGGTACAAAAGAGTCAAAGAAATTCAGCATTTAATTTTAATACCTTAATAATGAAGAAAGCAAGTATAAGACAACTATCACTCAAACAATAAAGACTGGATACTAATGATGTGGTCTTCAGATATGCTGAAGATAGTGCTATGATACTGAAAAAGAAATAAAGGGGTTGTGTGGAAAGACCCAAATATTTGATATTTTTACTTCCATACCAAAATCCTTGCTTCTGTCAAAACAGACTAAATGTAAATATAATCAACTAGAAATCAGATATACCTCTCTGTAATAATCAATGAAGCATCTGTGGATTAACTCATCTGCTAAAAAATCCCCAACTGTAAGCATACCATACCTGCAAGCAATTTTCAACGTGGAGTGCTAGAGCCTTCATTCTTCATATACTGCTTTAGCTGTGATTCTGGATGTTATATATGTACACATGCTGGACATTAAAATTACTCTGCAACATACTCTTTTCAGCTAAAGTTAATTTTAAAGTGCAAAGCCATTTTAAATGAAAAAAAATATCAGAATGCTCACAAGTAAATTAAACTCCTGGTTTCTTCTGAATGGAGTCAGTGTGAAAGAACAGTTGGAACAGAGAGCACTATGATCGAGAGCTTATCCTAAGGAACAAAATGCACCTCACACTTACCATATACTTGCTTTAGAAAACTTAAATAAGCCCACATATTTACATTTGTATATTTGTTTAGCATTTAAGTAAAAAATTAATCCATTTATTTCATTAAGCCCAGAAAAAAATAAAAAAACCAATTGCAACAGAATATGTTTTCAAGGATGTGGGAGGACATTTTATTGACGCTGTGAAATATAATAAATTCCTTCTGGAGATGTTACATGTCAGCAGTGAAACTTGTAAAAAAACATAAGCATCAGAACTTAGCCATATGTTAGTTCAAGAAAAATGTCAAGCTATTTTTATATTGCCTATAATTTTCCACAGCTATTAACATACTGATAATTCATTTGGGACAGTCATTTAGGTTAGTAAGGCTAGGTTTTAGAAGAAGCCATGATTTTCATTGTTTTCATGGGTTACAACAATGTCCTTCACTGGCTTTATAGGTTTGGCTCCAGGAAACAGTTATAAGCCTTTTCTAGCTCTTACTCCAAGCATGTTCCCTCCTTCCCCTCCTTCTTCGAGTACAAGGAAAAACCGTCTAGTAACAGAAAACTCCTAGAAACAACAGAATCATCTCCTGACCCTTCCTGAGTACTTGACTCAGGCCTACCACAATTAGAAGGATTTTTTGCTGTGTTTTTTTCTTTTAATGACATTAAATTATATTGTTACTATCACTAGCTTTCAGTATAATTAATATACCTAAAAACACCCCAATAAAAGATTCTTCCTCTCGTATAAATTACCATAATTCATCAGAATTGTAACTCAGCTCTTTTCAATTTATGTTTGTTCAGTGCCCCTATTCTCTCACAAGCTTCTATGTAGTTCCTGAAGCCTTGGAGTCCTCTTTGCTCAGGAAAAGATAAAGATAGCCCTTTGTTTGTTTTTTAATGGGAAAAGAAATAATAAATCTTATGCCTTGACAGTTCCTTTTTAAAAAAAAACACAAAACCACACAAATTCCTCCAGACCTAGAATACTCTATTTGCATGGTCTGAAATTTTATTCTTTGCTTTGTTCCTGCTATCAAGCTTTATTTGTTGGCACAAATAGATCTTGTACCTCCAAGCTTGCAACTCAGAGGCAGCAAATGACAAACCATAAGCTTTGAAAAGGCTTGATCATGGTTTGTTGCCGTAACTGTGCAGAACAGTTATCCCAAAGCTGCATAACACCTTTGTTCAGTGATGCTTCACAGTAATAATAGCCTTTAAAACCTACAATGCTCATGAAAGATGACAAGATAAATTAAAGTGTTATAAATAAGTGTAATTGAATGAGTAAATATGTCCTATAATCATGATTAAGCTTTCCTGCTAATCTAATTTGAAAAAGAGCCTTGATGTATCAAATACCACAATTATTTTTGCATGCTGCAAGTGAAATGAAAAGTAAGGTGTGTCTCAACCACTAGGCAGTGGCAATACCGACCTGTTCATGGTGGCACTGCTTTGCTGCAATTCCTTGTTATTCAATTGGGCAACTGACACAGTAAAAAATTTTAAGATACTTCTTTCATTCCTCTCTACCATGCAATTTTCTCCTATCTCCAACTATCAGATTTTTCATTCTATTTATGTCTTGGACAAGCTGCAGAATGCTTCTAAATATATTAAAAATACAGCTGCGTAAGTTTTGAAGGAGTGTCATAACACACTGTTTGTCAGTCTACATTTAACTGGTGCCCTAGGATTTCATAGCCTAAATATATATGAAAATAGCAGTCAGGACAGTAATTTAAACAGAAATACAAGCACAGCATGCTCGTCATATTACACACACACTGATGTTTCATCTACTTAACCCACAGGCCATTCTGAAGGTAATAACACACTACCTCAAGAGGCTAAGGTTTCACTACATTTTTAAGGACTAACAGGTGTGCCTCTATGGTTTGCCAAAATACTTCATGATGAACTGCAAAACTTTCTGCTCACCTCACCTCCTGGCTCACACTGCACCTGGCTATTGAAATGGCAATAGCAGAGTTTATGCCTGGTCATCCTTGTTACACTGCCACCAATCAGAAAGCGCCAAGGTGGTTAATCAACACATCACTAAAAAAACCAAGTCTTACGACCTTGAAAGCGTGTAGTTTACCTAAAAGTGCAAAAGAAAGCTCATCCTCCTTATCCCCCTACAGCAGGTCAGCAGAAACTATCAAAAGCACCATAGCAGTTGCACTCAAACATGGATTAAGGTCACACAACCTTTCAAATGTCCATGATATAGCTGGTTCTTGCAGGCCTTTGCTTTCTGAAGCACACTGGAGGAGCCATCAGAGTCCCCTGCTACCTGCCTCACCTCCACACGCTTGCCAGCCAAGCCTTTACTCTTGAAAGTGTGCACCTGGTGAGGCTGATGCCTTTCAAACACATATGACCACATGAAAGGGGTGACCCCCATGCTTTTACTGTTTGATCCCCCGTTTGCCTACCATATGGCATTTCTAAATATGGGGTCAGTAGAGAGATACTGGGGTCTGTACTGGGACCAGTGTTGTTAAATAGTTTTACCAACAACACAGAGCAATTGAGTGCACCCTCAGCAAGTCTGCAGATAACACCAAGCTGAGTGGTAAGTTTGACATGCCAGAAGTACAGGATATCATCCAGTGGGACCTGGACAACCTAGAGAAGTGGGCCTCTGTGAACCTCATGAGGTTCAACAAGACCAGGTGCAAGACCAGGTGGCCTGGAAAGGCCAGGATTGCACCTGGGTTGGGGCAATCTCTGATTTCAATACAGGATGGGGGATGATGGGATTGACAGCTGCCCTGGAGAGAAGGGCTTGGGGATGCTGATGGACGAAAAGCTGGACATGAGCCAGCAATGCGGCCTCACAGCCCAGAAGGCCAACCATATCCTGGGCTGCATCACAAGAAGCGTTGCCAGCAGGTCAAGGAAGGTGATCCTGCCCCTCTGCTCTGCTCTGGTGAGACCCCCATCTGAAGTACTGCAGCCAGCTCTGGAGTCCTTAATGTAAGAAGGATATGGAACCACTGGAACAGGTCCAGAGGAGGCCACAAAAAATGATTGGAGGGCTGAAGCACCTCTCCTACAAAGACAGGTGAAGAGACTTGGGGTTGTTCAGCCTGGAGAAGTGAAGGCTCTGGGGAGACCACATGGTAGCCTCCGGTACTTAAAGGGGGGCTACAGGAAAGGTGGGGACAGACTTCTTACCAAGGCCTGTTGTGACAAGACAAGGAGTAATGGCTTTAAACTAAGGAAGGGTAGATTTAGACGAGATATAAGGAAGAAATCATAAGACCATAGAATGGTTTTGGTTGGAAGAGACTTTAAAGATCATCTAGTTCCAACCCCCCTGCCGTGGGCAGGGACACCTCCCACTAGATCAAGCTGCCCAAGGCCCCATCCAACCTGGCCTTGAACACCTCCAGGGATGAGGCATCCACAGCTTCCTTGGGCAACCTGTGCCAGTGCCTCACCGCTCTCCTTGTGAAGAAATTCTTCCTTATGTCTACCCATTCTTCCTTATATCTAGTCAAATCTTTTACGAGGGCAGTGAAATACTGGAACAAGTTGCTCAGAGATGTAGCACAAGCCTCATCCCTGGAAACCTTCAAGGTCAGGTTGGATGGGGCTCTGAGCAACAGAAAGCTCTCCCTGCTCCTGCAAAGGGCTTGGACAGGATGATCTGCAAAGGTCCATTCCAACCAGCATTCTATGTCTTCTCTCTAGATCGACAGAACTCTTCTGATGATGCGATTGAAAGCTTCCCTAAACAGAAGGACTTGGGGGTGCTGGTCGATGAGACGCTTGACATGAGCCGGCAATGTGCACTTGCAACCCAGAAGGCCAACTGTATCCTGGGCTGCATCAAAAGTAGCATCGCCAGCAGGTCGAGGAAGGTGATTCTGCCCCTCTACTCCTCTCTTGTGGGACCCCACCTGGAGTATTGTGTCCAGTTCTGGAGTCTCCAACATAAGCAGGATATGGAACTGTTGGAACGAGTCCAGAGAAGGGCTACAAAGATGATCAGAGGGCTGTAGCACCTCCCATATGAGGACAGGCTGAGAGAGTTGGGCTTGTTCAGCCTGGAGAAGGCTCCAAGGAGATCTTATAGTGACCTGCCAGTATGTGAAAGTGGTTGGTAGGAATGGTTGGACGTGATAATCCTGTGGGTCTTTTCCAATCTAGTCATTCTGTGATTCTGTGAAAGGGGCTTACAGGAAAGCTGGGGAGGAACTTTTCACAAAGGCTTGTGGCGATAGGATGAGGGGCAATGGGTATAAACTGGAGACGGTTAGATTTAGGCTTGATATAAGGAAGAATTCCTTCACCATGAGTGGTGAGACACTGGCACAGGTTGCCCAGGGAACTTGTGGCTGCCCCCTCCCTGTGTTCAAGGCCGGGTTGGATGGGGCACTGGGCGGCCCGGTCTGGTGGGAGGCGTCCCTGCCCATGGCGGGAGGTGGTGGAACTGGATGGGCTTTAAGGCTCCTTCCAACCCAAACCATTCTACGCTTCTACCCCCCAGCCTGCGCTCCCTAGCAGAGCGGCCAGAAACACGCTGCCCTCCCTCCCGCTGCGGGGCCGCCTCTGCGCCGGCGCCGAGGAGGAGGAGGAGGAGGAAGGGGAGGAGGAGAGCGGCGGGCATGGCGGGGCCCGCGGCGCTGCAGAGGAGCGTGGTGTCCCCCGCGGGCAGGCACACCGCCTCGCTCATCTTCCTGCACGGCTCAGGTGGCTGCTTCCTTCCCCGGGGCGGGGGCGGCGCTGCCCGTCAGTGCGCGGGGGGAGCCGGGGAGGGGGCGGCCTGCGGGAAAGGCATGGGGTGGGGGGGCTGTGAGGTGGATGTGAGAGGTAATTACTATGGCCAAAAGTGGCATGTTTTTTATTCGAGCTAAAGTAGAGTGAAGTTTCGTGTAAGTAATTGTGGGGGTTTTGGAAGTCAAGATAGAATGCCCCCTCTGATTGCGTGGGTCCTTTGAAGCAGTGCTTTACCAGGCACATTTCATTCTCTGGGGACGATCCTACCTCTTGTGTGAGGTATGATCTGTGCTGAGCAGGCGTCTCTTCGGCTTTGGTCACCTCTGTTTGCAGCCTTTCCCCATCTCAAAGGCAAAGGTCAGGCAGAGCTGTAGCCAAAGCTCTAAACAAGCAAGAGTTTTGACTGTTGTGAAGTTCATAGTAGACAGTGAGATCGAGTGCATCCCCAGCAAGTTTGCAGATGACACCAAGCTGAGTGGTGCAATTGCTGCACCACAAGGACGGGATGTCATCCAGAGGGACCTGGACAGGCTGGAGAACTGGGACTATGTGAACCTCATGAGGTTCAACAAGGCCAACTGCAAAGTCATACACCTGGGTTGGGTCAATCTGCGGTTTCAATACAGGATGGGGATGATGTGATTAAGAGCAACCCTGCAGAGAAGGACTTGGAGTGCTGGTTGATGAGAAGCTCGACATGAGCCAGCAATGTGCACTCACAGCCCAGAAGGCCAACTGTATCCTGGACTGCATCAAAAGAAGTATGGCCAGCAGGTCAAGGGAGGTGATTCAGCCCTTCCGTTCCTCCCTTGTGAGCCCTCATCTGGAATATTGTGTCCAGTTCTGGAATCCTCAACATAAAGAGGATATGGAGCTGTTAGAACGGGTCCAAAGGAGGGCTACAAAGTTGATCAGAGCACTGTAGCACCTCTCATATGAGGACAGGCTGAGGGAGTTGGGCTTGTTTGGCTTGGAGAAGAGAAGGCTCTGAGGAGACCTTATAGCGACCTTCGAGTACGTGAAGGGAGCCTACATGAAAGCTGGGGAGGCACACGACAAAGCTTGTCGTGTTAGGACAAGAGGCAATGGGTATAAACTGGAGAGGGGCAGATTTAGACTAGATATAAGGAGGAATTTCTTCACAGTGAGAGTGGTGAGGTGCTGGAACAGGTTGCCCAGGGAACTTGTGGATGTCCCATCCCTGGAGGTGTTCAAGGCTGGGTTGGATGGGGTCTTGGGAAGCCTGATCCGGTGGGAGGTGTCCCTGCCCATTGTGGGGGGATTGGAACTAGATGATCTTTAAGGTCCCTTCCAACCCAAACTATTCTATGATTCTATAATTCTGTGATTAAAATTAGTCCTTGGAAAGTAATAGACTATGCCTAAGATTTCTGGGAAAATTTATCCATATGCAGTTAAGTACAAAATATTTTCTGTCCCACCTCTTGTCTCACTGCATGCAATTGATAGAGGTCACTGCCTTGTGTTGCCCACCCCTGATAAAGGGTACTTGCTTTCTAGAACTCCAAAACGAGTCTTAGAAAGTTTTATTTGCTGGCATTTTCAGTATCAAGGTGTCTGTGTCCCTCACTGGCTGGCAAGGAGTGGTGACCAAAGCAGTCCACATGTGCCTGGACCAGGTCTGGGGTCAGGGCGGGTCCATATGGATGGTGCGCTCTGAGCTGGTCTGGCTTTTCTCACCATGAGAACCAATATGGGACAGAGTGTAGTCTCTGAATTCATCTACTTGAAGCATAGCCCCATGCCGAGGATGAGAAAAGGAGGCTGAGGGGAGACCTTATCACTGTCCACAGCTACTGAAAGGAAGTCATAGGAATGTGGGTGTTGGTCTCCACCCAAGTGACAGGCAATAGGATGAGAGGAAATGGCCTCACCATGCGGCATGGGAAGCTCATATTAGACTCTAGTAAAAATTTCTTTACTGACAGAGTGGCTAAGCATTTGAACAGGCTGCCTAGGGAAGTGGTGGAGTCACCAGCCCTGGAGGTATTTAAAAGATGAGTGGACAAAGTGCTTAGGGATATGATTTAGTAGTGGGCATGTACGGTTGGACTCAATGATATCAAAGGTCTTTTCCAACCCAGTAATTCTGTGATTCTATGATTTTCCTAATTAAATTGCCTCTTGGCATTTTTAGGATCAGAGTGAGAGCATTGCCATGACCCTCTAAAAGCCCTTGTTGATAGACTGAATTCTCCCTGTACAGAAGAGTCCTAGCCATGTCCTGACTGGCCTCATAGCCAGAGTGTGTGATTTATTTTTTTTTTCTTAAAGTTTATTTCTAACCTGCCAGTACGCTTCCAGTACTTAAAGGGGGCTGACAGGAAAGCTGGTGATGGGTGCTTTTTTGGGGAGTGCAGTGATAGTATGGGGATAATGTTTTAAGCTGTAAAAGGGTAGATTTAGGTTAGCTACTAGGAAGGAATGCCTTACTGCGAGAGTGGTGAAGCACTGGAACAGGTTACCCAAGAAGCTGTGGATGACTCATCCCTGGAGGTGTTCAAGATGAGGTTGGATGAAGCTTTGAGCAACCTGATCCAGTGGAAGGTTTCCCTGCCTATGGCGGGATGATTGGAACTGGATGATCTTTAAGATCCCTTCCAACACAAACCATTCTATGATTTTTTGATTCAGTGAAATAACAACAACAAAGTCCACATCACTTAAAACCAAAAAGAATCAAATGAACAAACCAAAACAAACCCAAAACAAACAAAGAGAAAAGCAGTAATTCTAGGTCTTTGCTAGATCAAAACCTTGGGTAGGATTTCTGTTGAGCTGTCCATGTGCCTAAGGCAACGTGCTCAACTCTTTCAGAGTCATAGTTTTGCTTTTAACTGATGCTTCTGTTCAGTTTAACAAAGGTGTGCATGTTTATTGAATTAATCCCATTTTTATAATCTAGTTTAATTTTGCTTTTTTTCAGATTCTGTGAGGTGAAGAATGAAAGTGAAAAAGAGTTCATGAGATCTGTTCAGCTCTCTTGTTAACACTAATGCTTTAATACTTGAAGAAGTAATTTTCTCTTTTGGAGGAATAAGGGAAGATTATGGTTAGCGTTTGATTCCACATGTGGTTAAAATACTCTACAATTTTCCATTTTTTATATGATTTCATTCATAATGTTTGCAATGAGGTAGTGCTAGAGTGCTTTTATTTTGTTTTGTTTAGCAGTTCTGCAGAATGGAATTTAAAAAAGAAGTAGTCGCAGTGCCATTGCTGTGGGCTGGCCTGTAAACCTGAATTGGTGTGTTCTGTACAGCGCTTGTGATGGAAAACGGCAGTCAAATGGCATTAATCCATTTTGTTCATAATGCTTGCTCCAGATAAATCATAACTAGTGGAGAATGTAAATGCTAAATAATATAGAAAACTATTAGAAAATTCCATTGCTGTACATCACATTTATGTAGAGGATCCATTTGGTAGCTCAGGAGGGAAGGCAAAGGGGCATTACAAATGTGAAATAATATTTTAGACTTACATTTACATCTTTACATGTTGTCGCATGCATGTTATCTGTTGTTAAGTTTAAACTTTGCACAGAAAGAAAATTTGGAAATCAAGCTATATTTGAAAGGAAAACCTTTCTTATTCTACTTGAAAAGAGACAAAAGATAATAGTGCGGCCATCAGATTTGGAAAGAGACGCAAAGCAGAATTGTCTGCGTATTGTTTGTTTCTTTATGGTGGTGTTCAGAAGAACATATAATGTTAAAATCTAAGAGCAACCTGAAAGACAAACCTTTCAGAAGGTTGTTTGGTTTTGCTTGGTGTCATGGTCTCCTATTTTTCTCTCTCCCCTCCAAATTCTGTTCTCACCAAATCAAATTAATTACCTCTGCATGCAAGCACTCACAACAGTTGTAGAGCATTTGGACCATGGGGATTCTTTAACACGCAAAAAGGTCGTAGTTAAATTTTCTTTTACTTAATGAGTTTTCTATGAACTTTTCATGGATGAGTTAACTTCGTTAACTGTAAATGTTTCTGCTGATCTTGGCAAAGCTTAAGAAATGTGAATAAACAATAAAAGACGTGTCCTGAACCGTTAAAGAGTTTGTAAAGACCTAAGCCCCGATTCTTTAAGAATTCAGATAGTTGCCTAGATTGACCTACCTGAGGATTGGTCCTGTGCAAGTATTTGTAAAGCCTGACTGAAAAAAGAGGATTGTATAGGAAAAAAAAATGTTTATTCAAGCCTCCTTAACATACATTGTTCATAAATTAGGGGACAGCAACCGTGAGGAAACCCTTGTGTGTCAAGAGTATATACTAAGAATAATGCGTATTTGGACTTTAGACCATACTACTTACATAAGCAAAGTGCTTGTGGAAATGTGTTCTGAAGCATCCAGTTACATCTGTAACTTTTATTCTACTGTTTAACATAGCGCAGAGTAAGATTTGTGTCAGTTTTGCAACTCTAGTGGGTATTTGTTGCTTGGATTATTTAGGTCAAACAAAACTTTAGGGTTGGGCCACTCCTGCTTGACAGAAAAACAAATACTAGGTTTGGATCTATTTGCCTTCTATTTTAATTCTGAAGATGCATTAATTGCATGTATAAATAAAGATCACTGAATTTTGGTTTGAGTGATAAAGCAAGAGCAAATCTTCTCTATTGTGGAATTATAATCATTATAACAATAAATAGGTATATTCATGGGACACTGTTCATAATGCAGCAGTAAGCCTGGATTATGGCAGTGATATTTTTTCTTGTGGTTTGGCCATTTTATTGAGAAGAATAGGGTGAGTTCTAAAGTCAAGCTGACCAATTTGTGATAAAGTAGCAGAGAACACTGTTAATTCAGATTAGCAGTTTGAATTGATAATATGTGTGAACCTCAACTTCAAATAAGACTAAAGTCCTATGCCATGAGTGGAAGTAGTGAAATTCCCTTTTGCTGTATAGCCACCAAATACTATTGACTATTACTACATGTTGTATTACTGCCTGCTGTAAACCATGTTCCTTGATCAGCGAGTTTCCTCAAGCTTGAAGCATTAACTCTTATTGGAGAATTGTGTGTCTATGCTGCTCAGAGAGGTGGCAAGGAAGTTAAATATACCAGTGATGCAAAGGCAAGCTCTAGAAGCTGTCTGATGTATATAGGTATATTCATTTGAAAGGAACACATGCTGCCTGCATAAGAATTCACCCTGTATATCTGTTAATAGCACTTCAGTCTGCAGGACGTTTGGCTATAGGCTGAGTTGGTAAGACTAGGAAAAAAATGCATTGAGAGTCAGATCCCAACTAGCTTTCAGATGGAATTGTGGGATTAAGGTTTTTGAGGAGCTAGCCAGATATTTTAACCCAAACTCATCTCTTGAGCATATCTACAGAATGTTGGGAGTGTCCTTTTTATTACTCTTGACTACATTTTGAAGTGGGTTGACATGAAAATTTGTCGTAAAAGTAATTGTATTTTCTAAGGGGAGTGGCAGGTATTTTGTCTCACTTTTTAAAGTGTTGATCACTAGGTTTTGTTTATCACTGTTACCAGCAAATAAGGTAAGTTGCAAGTAAGAGGTAAGGCTTTGTGCCTGATTGGGAGAGACTTAAGCCGTCTCATGTAGTAAAGTATTTATTGAACTTACACTGTGGAGCCTCTTAGGTAGTCTGTTTCTAGGAAATTTTGAGTCCATCTTCCTTGGAAAGGAGGTTGAGGTTATTCTAGAAGGTTCTTTGTTAACGTTTTGGAAGATTAACTTTATGATTTAGAAATTAGGAAAATCTGGTGTAAATATATTTGACGTAGTAAAAGGTTTTTTTCTAAATGCACAGGATAATTCTTGTACTTTTCTGTTTGATGCAGGTCATACTGGCCAAGGAGCAAGAGAATGGATAAAACAAATTTTGAATCAAGACATGGCTTTCCAACATATAAAAGTAATTTACCCAACAGCACCTGCCAGGTATTGTTTAATATATTTTAACTGTAGGATTAAATTACTTTATTCTAGTACTGTAAAATACACTTGTGAATATTGGTGCAGGTTGTCACAACGCTTCCTTCTTTATCATGTATATGCTGTTTGAAAAGCTGGAGCTGAACAGTGCATTGCTGCCAGGAACTGTAATTTTAAGTGATGAAAACTCCAAAATGGGTAAGACTTCATGGAAGTCATAGTCTTTAATTATAAATCAAGTATTGTCCTAATAGTATCTTTTCACCTCCTTGTTATAAACAGAAGAATATATTCCAATGTGTGTTGTAACAGCATTATAGAGTCATTTCTGGATCACAGTCCTATCTGTATGAACTCCCATATATTAACCACTAAAATATTGTGTTATATTAGGCCAAGTTTCAGTTCTGGAGGTGTTCGGTCAGTTTGGCGAGTAGGATGCGAAAGATCTCTAGCTGTTGGAGAAAGGACAGGGAGTTTAAAATTACACATTTCTCCTAGTTTGAATCCTGACCCAACTTTTTCAAAGAGAACAGAGTTCAACATCCGCTGTAGGCACAAATCTCGTTATTAAATGGCACTGTGCTCAGTGGTTGACCAGTCATGTGGAGAAGAGTATTTACTCCTGGGAATTTTAAAGATAATCGGGTCAAATCTAAAGGTCTAAGAGTTGGTCACCTACCTCCATATTTAGCTGTCTGTAGATATGGCCTTATTTTCAGAGAAGTTACATTTTTTGTAATATGAATTCGTTTTTAAGGTGTCTGTGACCAAGTTAGGAAAATGTTTCTTTGAAAGGTAGTGGGACATAAGTTTCTTTCTGAATTAGTGCATAAGCATGGATGAATGCTGAAAGGAAAAGGAAATTGTGACGTTCTGCATGGACTTTCGAGGTACACAGGTTTGAAAGTCAGAAAAAAATTCTTGGAGGGTATAAACAAGTATAATAGCAGATTTTGTCTGGCACTTACTAATATGTGAAAAAAAAAAACCCTTTCCTTGACCATGTATTTTTATGATCTACTTAGGCAGGAAAAGCAATTGAGAGATTGCAGTGTGAATGTGCTCACTGTTACAGAAAAATCAAGCCCATGAGTGGAAGTCTTTGAAGCAATGTGTTTTGAGTTAGTAGGTCCCAAGTATGATTTTCTTTAAATAACACGCTCATTACTTCATGGATGGCAGGCTAAAGGAATGTCTAAAGTTATCAGTGGCACGCCACACATACTGGTGGGCTCCATTCTTCCCTATCAACACAGCAGGTACTGAAGAAAAGCAGGAGATTTTGCTTGCCTATGAAATTATCTTTCTTCACACGTTATATGCAGAGGGAGCAACTTAGACCACATGTTAGGCCAGTGCTTCACTTTTCCGTCCTATTACACTTCTGGAGTCCAAACTTTTTCTCCTTTGTTTTGGTTTCTTTGGATATTTACAGATGTAAACTAAATATAAATGATTAACCAGCAAGATCTCCTGACTTAAATGAGTGGCATTTATGGGCAATTTATTTTTATCTTAAGACTTTGGATTCCAGTACTTTGGTAAACAGATAAGCACCATTAGCTGACATAGTGAAATAAACCAGATTCCCTTAAGTACAATAACATTTGCCTCTGTTTGCAGCAATGCCGAAGTGTAGTTTGTGAAGATATGTGTTACTGGTTGAAACCAAAAGTAGCAGAAGCCTTTACAGGCCCATTTCATGTTGTTTTGGTATTCAAGTCCAAAATACACTGTGCTTTTTGAAAACATTTGTAATGCTTGCTCTCCTTTCTTCCACAGAAAGGAAAAACAAGGCCTTAGAACATCCAGACTTGAATGGCAGACATTAAAATAATTATATCTCCATTAGGAACTTAAATGCATCATCTAATTCTCTATGCATGTATATTTATGTGTTTTGATAGGAATTCCAAATGCATCTGACACCTGTAGAGGAGTTCAGCATCCTTGATAATGAGAGCTATAAGTAGACAGTTATGGGTATGCAGATATGCTGAAGAAGGTTCTGATCCAGTCTTTGTGTAGAAACAGAATTACATGCTGGTGGAAAGCTATGCTGATGAGTGAGAGTCTCTGTGGGTGGCACAACCTACCACAGCATTGTCAATTATAGGAGCAGAGTGCAAAGCTTATCAGCAGGTTTTCACACTGATGCTGAAATCAAAGCTTGGAGTTAGGCAAGACTATGCTAGGATGGCTTGGCTAATATGCTCCTTTGGCAGAATACTGTTAATGTGGATGTACTTCATACTCTATAAACTCCCATCTTTTCCAGCGTAACTTACCACATACACATTGAACGCTCTCCGTCAAAGTAGTTATGCCCGTAAAAGCAGGTTTGATGATACAACTGCAATGCTAGAGGCTTTGGCAGGGTAAACTGCAGGTCAGGAATACCTCTTCATGTTTTTGGTGGATATCGTTCAGCCGATAGAGGTATCTATAGATTTAGCCATATACATTCTTTACCTCTATTAAACAAGAGTTCTGAAAAACAGTGCAATTCTCATGTTTCAACAAAACATTGAACTTTTCTCTTTGGAGGATGTTTGGGGTTTATGTTTACATTTTGTTCAGATGTTATACCAAGGCCCTGAAACATACCTATTTTTCACATATTTGTTTCCTGTGTGAAAGTAGCAGAATGTAGACAGTACAATTTACTAGTAAAAAAGAAAAACTTACAACATTTCTGAGTAAAATGCTTATGGCAAAAAGTACGCTTGGATGAAAAAGGGAAAAATATGTGGATTTGAAGTCTTAATGTGATGTAGTGAGAGTAGTGGCACCAGAATTTGGAATATGTTTGGAAATTAAATGCATGCAGCTGGGGCATTTAAATTTACATGTGAAAATTTTTAGATGTTGCTTAGAGTTGCTTTGTTTTTTCTCTATAATGTAGGCAACTTGTTTTTTTCTTAACTTCATCTAGATTTCTTTCAAGGTCAGTGCTTCTGTACATACATTAAACTTGTTAAACATAACAGGAATCTGTATCCTCTCTTTGTAATACTAATATACGTCTTTAATTAAAAAAAATAAAAGCTCAAATTGTAGCCCTAGCAGCTGATGCAATCCCTGAAGCCACGTCTACACTAATAGTTTTAAAGGAAAGGGTTTCCTTTTTCCTTTTTTTATTTGGGTCAGGATGGCTACAGCTTTAAATACTGTTTCAGCTGCTACAACTGTGACTTAAACATTAGGTTTCTATTGAGTTTCTAAATCAGAACTGAATACCACCCAATTTAACCTTTTTTTCTTTTTTTTAATAGAAAGTGATAGTTTAAATTGGCATTGCAGGAGCTAACGTGGTAAAGTTAAAACCATTTAGGCTCCACTTGTTTTAATAAGTATACCTTACCTTCTATAATTCCCTTTAAAAAATCTAGGTCAAAGATTCTTTGCATTGTCTAGCATTCCATTCTGACAGTCCTTCTCTCTTGCAAGTTAGACACTAAACTATAAATACTCTTGGGCTATTTTGTGGATCTTTTTGACATTTGCTCAACATACCTTTCTGTGGCAAATAAGTCTCCATGCAGAGTTTGTCTGTTCTTTTTACTAATTTAATCTAATTCCCCTTGTCTTCAAGTAAGTGGCTGGTAAAGACTGCTCAGCATTGTATGACCTAGTACTCCATCCTTTCACCTAAGTTCACATCTGTGCTCAACTTATGGGTGGAAGTGAGTTTCATCTTATTGTAGTCCCCATTTGGCTATATCACAAAAACACCAGACAGTTTGGCATGATTCAGCTACATTGGCAGTCTCTACTTGTGAGAGGCTTAGGATTGGAAAATCAGCAGGGGTACTGCAGGTCAGACTTCAGATGGATTGGTGGAGCCGTGAAAGGGAGCATGCACAGTGTCTGTCATAGAATGTTTGGCTCAAGCAAAGTTATTAATCCTTTATTTTTGTACACCCAAACCTCATTCATAAATTTAACACAAAGAAGTTTTTTCAGCGATGGAATTTGAGTGACAATTGGAAAGGATTTTCGTTAGTGTTGTGTGTGTTCTTTCAGCTCCTGTAAGTAGAACTTTAATATATTTTGCATAATAATGATGGAATCACACTTGAATGTACTTCATATTTTCCTTATATTTCTACACTTGAATTTAGTGAGGAAAACATGTAGATACGTATACATGCAATGCTTATAACATATACTAAATACCATGTGGAGTGCAATAAACACTTGTCAGAGATGCTTTAGTTTTGCTTCAGGAAAACAAAGTAGAACGTGAGGGCAGTAATCTTGGATTTCTAATCCTTTTAACTACATCACACTCTTAGACATCTTTCCTCTTATTTTTCTCGTCTCAACCATTTTCCAACACAGAGGAAGTGGAGGCAGTAGTTTTTATATGGTGCCTCCAGTAAGTAGGTGTGGAATTCTAAGTTCTGTACTCTTGCTGGCACCCGCCTTTGAAACCCTGTGATGAAGAGCTGATTCAGATTGGATCCTAGGTTGCCTCTTGCTGTTTTATTTCAGTGAACTCTTAAAGCAGCCACTATTATCTGGTTGGTTGAGGATCTGGCAGTGTCTGGAGAATGTAATTTACAGTCTTTCAACCATAACAGTATTGTCGTTTCTTTTATTGGTACAAATGCCCATAATTTACACCACTCCACCCCAAAAAAACACCCCAGCAGTGAGGTTATGCTACCGGAGAGTTTGGGAGTGGGAAGTAACTTTTCTTCCATTGGAAAAGCCTGCCATTAGCTGTAGGAGAGTCAAGACTTGTTTCTAGAACTTAAGCATTCTGGCACTGTGCTCTGTCGATTTTATAGACAGTATACATAGACTTCCAAAAGACAACATTACAATGTCTCATGTGCCCCTGTGCCTCCTAGCTGAGAGGAGATGGATTTAGAAAGGAGGCAAAAGTGCAAATGAAAAAAAGCTTTGATCTTTCTTTCATTGAATGTTGAAGCCTAACTTCACCATGAATTCCCAGTTCTGTCTGACATCTCAGATATTACTGTCTAGAGCATCAAGAAAGCTGTAAGACAGTAATCATGGTCTGAGTTTTATGTGACTGTTAGCAGGGTGATCATAGCACTGAGTGTGGAGGCAGTAATAAAACTGCATTAAGACAAAAAGTCGAGGAAAGAATATTTACTATTTACCAACATGCTGTCTGTTACTCTTATGTTTCTCATTTAAAGCAGCTAGTAGTACTGGCTTGTCTTTTAATGTAAAATGACAAGGACAGTGATTAATTGGGTAACAAATGAAAACACCTGTAGTTTTATGTGAATTGCTATGCTAATAGCATCTTTTTGGAGATGGAATTTGACGTGGTTTTAGATCTGAACGTAAAGGTTGTGTAGTATCATTTGGTTGCTGTCCACTTCTGTTAATTTAAGATAATTTCAAACTATTTAGCACAATTCTATATGTGATTAAGAAGGTCTAGACTGTATAATCCCTGGTCCAGGAAGGCGGAAAAAGATGGTGTTATTGCTTCCCGTTTTCATTATATTTTCATTGTTAATTCATGACTCACAATAGCAGAAGCTAACCTATCATCAGTTTGTGAAAACTTGAATGATCTGTATTACTTTGAAACTTTGCAGTGAAATCAGCTGGGAAAATTACTTCTATTTGAATATGTTTAAAAGATTGAAAGGATCCCTTAGAGACATATTATGGATATAATTTTGGTTTAAGGCATTCAGTTATTAGATGTGTAGGATGTTCTTGAAACTGTGATCTCACGCAAGAAGAGTATGTGTGAGAATACAGTTGTAGAACAATGGCACATCCTTAAAAAGTAAGACCTATAGAGTAATCTTAAAACATGGTCTACAGTAATTGGAGGATGTTGGGAAGCATTTTAAAGGTTCTTTTCCTCAGGGCACCTGCAGTTTCATAAATGCTGTTTGATATTAGTCATATCTCTTTATGTCGTCCTTTCTTTTTATTTTTAAATGTTAGGGTTAGTTCAATTCATAGGAAATTGTGTTTCAAATGTTTATTAAAAATGGGTGCAAGTTTGGAAGCTGGATACACCCAGACAGAGGGTTCTTTATTGTTTTTGATTCTTGTTTTCTTATAAAAATTTGAATCTTTTGTGTGCCCTAGACCATGCAAAGCAAGAACGCACATCCTCTTTAGAACTAAGGAAACAACAACAGAAAAATGCTCCCCTCACGACTTAGAAGGCTATATATTTTCATTCCAAGTTTCAACAGGACATTTTAGAGACATGAGGCTTTATTTTTAGTATCAATTAAGAAAGAGAATAAAGAAAGTGAGGTACAGAGGGAAAAATCATTGAGACTAATGTTACAAGTTTTGATTAAACATAGGAAAGCAAAACATCTAAACTTATAGTTGACCATTTGATCTGACACTTGTCTGTAACTGACCATACTTATCTTTACTGGATGGAGGTTTCACTTCACTCTGTGTATTTTAGTCCAGCTCTCCTGTCACTGTAACATAGGGATTTTTTTTTTTTTCTTTTGTGGTTTAATTGTACGAAAAAAAATTGTGCTGTATTCTTGGAGCTGTACAGATGGTTCCGTGCCAAACATATTTGTTTACCGTGGTAATGTCTGAGTTGTAGTGTGCCAGCTAATAAAGGGGTTTATTTAAGGAACAAGGTGAATGTCTAAAACAGATGTGCCAGTTGAGTGAACCATTAGAAGAATCTTAACTTCTCAGCTTTATGTAAAGGTTATTTTTAATGCATTTTTGAGAAATTGTGAGTGGTTTTTAAGACAGCCGAAAGCATCTTGACCATTTGCTTGGGGGGTCTTTTCCCATGGGCTTAAGGCACGTTAATTTTTCATCTATCTTGCTGGAGAATTTGCAAAGCCAGCAGGTACAAGTCCTGAGTTTTATTATCTGATTAAATATTATAATCTCATAGTGGATTTTATACTAGTTATAAATTGGATGGGTCAGTCTTTCAGTCGCAGGGAACCTATTTTAGTATTTCTGTGATGTAAACGTAGATTTCTGTAATGTAATGCAAATACATATCTTCATTCCATGGAAATATTGGGTAACCTGCTCTAATAATACTGAAAACACACGCATCTTTTCTAACTTAAATACAAGTTACTCTGCTTTTACTAGAAAATGAAAGATTCTGACTCCTAAACATTTTAACCAAGATTGATCTAAGTGTGTGATGTGTGATCCAAGTGTGTGATGGAGAAGCTAAAACCATGAATTAAATGCTGCTTGCCCAAGCCCTTAGTCTGTTGTACATCACTTTGTCCAAGTGACTTCCAGAAACTCAGTGATTCTGCTGCTGTTGATGTTTTTGATTGACTTTCTCCTCTTAGAATTTGGAAGACTTTTGTGAATTAGAGATTTGTAGTCTTGCTTCTTAGGCGGTATTCAATTCATTTGAGAAGAGTCCTTGAGCTAGTGGTAATAATAAAGTTAAAAAAAAATTAAAAAGCAAAACCATTTTAATAAGATTTTTTAAACTTACCTTTAGCTTGCTGGGTGTACAAAATATTTCTACTGAATTACCTTCACTTTAGAAGTTGTTTCTTTTAAATAGACAACTAAGGGCTGGCTTGAAAACATTTTTTTTTTCCTGGTGCTTAAGTATAGGGTTTGTTTCGAATGAAGCAAATTGAGGACTACTTAAGGCACACATTATACTAACCTTGCCCACGTTCTTGTATGCCATTTTGAATAACAGTAGATGTTTTGGACTTTAGGTACTTTTTCCTGAAGCTGTGCTCAGGAAGATGACTGTCTTGTCTGTCTGTACCTGTCTGTTGCTGTTTGTTGCCTCTTTCTGTGTATTTGGCTTACCAGCTTTTAAGTTATGGACCATGTTTATTTCATGTTCATGACACTGGAGAGAAGAAAGTCTGTGTTCTCTCATTTTTCACTCATGTGACTCTTGCAATTAGTATACTGCCTCTTGTACTGTACTACTAGTGACAGTACTTCTGGTTTAGAAATAGCCACTTACATATGTGAAACCTTTCTGGTATTAATAAAGGCAGAATTTGTTCCTTAATTAAGAATAATTGAAATAATGGCTTTCTCATTTAAATTAGTTGTGGTTTTGTCTAATTGTAATCCTAAAAAAAAAACCAGAGACAGCACAGAAGTCAATGTTAGAGTTTTCAGTGGGTTCCTATCCAAACAGTTTTATCAAAGGCTGCCTGTTTGTAGGCAATGATTGTAATCTGATCTAGGCTTAAGTAAAAATGAAAAATGTGCCCCCTGATTAAACATTGCAATTAAGGATTTTAGGAGGCTTGGTTTTGAGATGAAGCATTGATCTCATAGCAGTATGTTTGGTATTAAGTTGTAGAGCCAAGGGAATTAGATCATCTTTCTCAGGACTTCAGGGCTCAGTCCATTTATTTAAAAACAAAGAAAAGACTGCTTTAAATGGTAGCTTGCTTGATTATCTAAGGTTTGGGGAGTATGTTAAAGCACTTAAAATACTAATCTGACAAAACAGCATTATGGTGCGGGAGTATCATGTCTATTTTGTGTCTGTACACCAAACCAGTAAGCACATGGCATTGCTTTCAGTTATTTCTATGACATACTTGCCCCACTAAGGTAAAGATGGTTGTCTTTATTTAAGAAAGAGAAAAATTGACAGGAGGAAGAACTTTTGTAAATACAAAACACAATACCTATCTTCTGTCAATTTCAACAAGAATAAGATAAGTGAATTCTATAAAGTTAGCACCTGCAAAGCTGTCTTGTTTAGCAGTTACTCCAGTTTGTCCTGTTCTCAGGTAGTTTTCAACTCTAGCCTCTTGACAGTGTTAGGATTTAAAATATTTAGCTGATCTGATCAACCTTGACATTGAACTGACTGAAACTTGAATTTTACACAGCTTCCAAATGCTGCCTTCATTCTTGAAGGACAGTGTTTTGAATGCAAGGAAATACAGTGTGACTGGATGTGAGTTGAGTTAGACCTGAAAGAGGTTCCTTCTCTCATTCACTGGAGAGAAACTGTATTGTTTTTACCAAGTATGCTGAAGGCTTTTGGTTAATCATTTGTTTTCTTTCCTTCCACCACTCCAGGCCATATACACCTATGAAAGGAGTCTTTTCCAATGTGTGGTTTGACAGATACAAGATCTCTAATGATTCTCCAGAACACATTGAAAGTATTGATTCCATGTGCCAGGGACTTACAGACTTGATCAACGATGAGATTAAAAATGGCATTGCAAAGAATAGGATACTAATAGGTAAGAGAGACTAATTTTTAATGTGTGTATTTTAATGCTTTTTATTTGTTAAGAAATCACTTGCTTTGAATTTATTCCATCCTGAAAGCTCATGAGCATACCTTGCAACTTCTGAACAGCCCCTTCAGCAGCCAACCCCTAGGAATATTGAGTCTTTATTTAAACTTGTATGAGACTGGAAATATGACTAACTGCAAGCACTGGCCTCAAAAATGTAGTACGAAACTATTTTTATTGTAAATAGTCATTCCTAGTTGTTATTTAAAATACAGGGCAGACAGTGATTTACTTTACGAAGTGCATATCTTTACTGTTTACTTTTAGCCCTTTTTGAGGCATGAAAAACATATTTTCCCAAAATTATTTGTATTTTGGGGAGTGGAGATGTAGCATATAAATAATCATGTACTTTTCCTTACTGCTGTAATCATTTTGGATTAGTTCAAGGAAAAAATAGCATGTTACATATCACTAAAGATTAACACTTGATAACAAGTGAAGTAGTAGCTGTCATGGGTCATATACATCTGTCTTCCTGTCCTCTTAATTTATGTAAGTTTCTCGTAACTTTCACAGTACTTCTGTGAAACAGATAGTGGGATTTTGAGGCACAAGAGTTGATAGGATGGGGTAGCCTGTGTCAGAGGGGAAATGAGAATTCATGAGTCCTTGGCCCATCCCTAGACCACAAACTATTCCAGGTTGAGAAAAAAATCTTAATGTGAGAGCTTATAAATTTATGGCCAACTGAGTCATGCCATCAAAATCCTGCATTTTGGAGCCCCTACCATTCAGCCTGCGTGTTTTCTTGGTCCAGTCCCATGTTGTTCTTTGAAGGCTCTGTTTACTTTCCCTTTCTGGCTCGTTGCCCTGGCTGCAGAATGCATTGTTTTGGATGGCTGTCAGCACAGTCTCTTTGATCTGTCTTTCCTCTGTTATACCTGCTGGCTTGGAAACTGCTGAGGAAGCACAGGTGCTTTTCTGTAGGATGAGCTGGGAGGTGTTCTGTGTACAGATCCAACTTGCTACTAGGCTTTTCTCCTTTATATGTAACCTTCAAAGTTAGATCTAGTGAGACTATGGCATTGTAAGTTGTTTTACAAGTCATAAGCAGGGTAAGGATGTTGGTATGCACTGATTGTTTCAGCCCATAGATTCTTTGGAAGTCCCCGTCTCTGTGTGTTTGCATTCCTTATCTGTAAATCAGAAGTAATTATACTTATTTTCTCACTCTTCAGAGCTTTGATTTTAGGCTTCTAGAGTAAGGAACTGTTTCCTTGTCTCTGTAACAGACTACATGCATACATCCTCACAGTTGAATCTAATATTCATGCAACAAGCAAAATAAGGCAGCTGTGAATTAGCTCCATCCAAGTGCAGAAGGGGACTCACATGAATGTTTAAGAAATTTGCTAGTGGAAAATTAATTATGTCACTTGTGGCTGCACAAGATTAAGTGTTCTTCCATGAGAACTTTGTGCCTTGTCTGCACTGGTTTTGATGATTAACCAGTCTGTGATGCAGTAGAGAATGAAGCTTAGAGATCCTGTAAGGTTTCTGTGCATAAAGGTTAGGTTTAGTATCAGTCTGAGTCAGCCAATTCTGACATACTTAGTTGTTTTAGATGGGACTTCATGCAAATAATTGCCCATCTTCTGGCATTGTTTCTTACAGGAAATCAGGAGTTCTGTAAAGGCACCTGGCAGCTTTGTAACATTTTTGATCAAAAGAGAATATGAGGCCAAGATTTGGTTGTGAAGGTGTAGGCAGTGTGTCTGCACCTAACTGAAGTATACGCTGGAAAAAGAGAAATGGAAGTCCTGAAATTTTTCTGAGTCTGGGATAGATTAGTGTACAGGAGATAGTGGAAGAGATGATCCCTTGCTTAGAATGTCAAAGAACTAAGTCCCATCAGATCTTTTAGATTTCTCTTTGAAAAAATCAGGAATATCCATCTGGGACAAGATGGAGGTAACAGATGGAGAGCAGACAGTGTATTTGTGTCTGCTGGTACTGAAGAGTTGGAGAAGGCAGCCTTCTTGAGGTGAAGGGAATAATAAGAACATTAATGCAGAGGAAGCCATGGTGAAATTTTGTTCTGTTTCCTCTGTTCATTCAGTGACGTTGAGTCATGTTGGAGATCCATGATGGGAATACTGGTATGTATGTTATTATGGAAAGGAGAGGCAGGATAGCTGAGAGAAGAGACTGGAGGACTTAGGAGTCTGAAGAGCAGTAGGGCCTTTTCAGAAGCGAAGAGAGCAGAGCAGTTGCATGAGGAGGTAGTTACAGGGAATTAAATGGGCTTTAAAGGGTTAAGGAGAACTGGTTGTAGGACAGTATTTTGTAATATGTGGGAGTTTTAATGAGTGGAAAGAAAACAAAATGACTATGAGGAGGGTAACAAGGCTTAAGGTTATGGTTTTATATGGAATAGCAAACCAGGAATTACAGGCTGAAGATAAGTGTCACATTGTTAGATGAGGGCGAGCGAGGTGTTAGAAAAGCAGGAAGGTGGGTAGCTGCTGACAGGTCAGAGGCGTGGGTTAAGAAAGCAAGATCTGAGGGAGCACTGTGCAAAGGAGAGCGAGTGGGAAGAGAGGGGAAGCAGGAGCAGGCTTTCAAGCAGTGGAAAATAAGAAGCTCTACACGTGGTGTTCTGGGGGATGATTCTCCTTCTGGAGCCATTCAAACTTTCCACGAGGCTTGAGATTTTGGGTACAGTAACATCATTTGTTCTGAAAGAAATTATAGCCTGTGTTGTTTGTTTCGGTAGCACAGTTAACTCTGAAATCCACAGGTAGCTGTTTATAGGGCAGAACTCTAAAGCTGGGGATGGAGTCCATGCTGTGCAATGACACTCCTCTTTTTTTATATCAAGAAAAATATTGGTGCTGCCTTGTTTTTAATAGTTGATCTATGAATCTACTTCTAAAAGATTAAATGTCTTTATTTACTGGAGGTAGACAAAGTCTTAGTATTAAAACCTCTGTAGCAGTAGTACAGGGGTCATCTACCCATTCCCATTTCCAGACAGTTTCATGAATTGCTTTCCTATTAATACAGAAGTCTTTTGAAGGAAGTAGACTTCTGGTTCATTAAGGTTTATTGCCCTTAACCTGGAGGAGGAAGGAAGGGAGACTGACTGCTCTATATAGTTATTGAAAAATATTTATATCATCCTCAGAATTTGATAATGGAAGTCACTTTTTAGCCAAACATTCTTGTTGAGTTCCTGTTACTGGTGTTCTGGCTAAAGCACTTCTTGCAAATAATCCTGTAAGCAGGTTTATATTGACTTCAGAGATAGGGGATGATAAAATTAGTCAACTTCTGACACTTGGAGCTTTGATAGTATCCCTTCTTAAAAACTGGATGTATTCCTTCTTTATAAATGCCTGAATTCATTGCTAAATTAGCTAAACAAGCGAATAACCGCAGTGTGAAATGTGGGACAATCATTTCTTCTATTTAAAGCTGAGTTAGTTTTCAGGTGTTGGTGGTTTTGCTTTGTTTTGTTTTCTAGTGTTTGTTTATTTTTTTAACTGCTTCCATAGCGATAGTGCACTGTAAAATGACTCCACTTAGGTGGAAATACTCAAAGATTTCAACAATCTTATTCAAGAATATGTTAGAAGCTCTTGAAAGAAATGGCCACTTCACATCTGGAGCTTACTGATAATACTTCAGTTAATCACACTTCAGTGAAAGGCATGGGTTTTGTTCTCTTTTTTTGTTCTTAGTTTAACACTATTTTCCTTCCTTTACAGTCACTTTTTGTGTAGTGCAGAAATGCTGATCCAAGCATGTTGGTCTCTGCCACCTGTAGTCACTTGTGTAAGCAGCCAGTGAAAATAAACTTTCCATAACAGTCCTGTAGATTTGACTGTATGCCAAAAAACACATGCATGATTCCTGACCCCTTGTACTATAACAATAACGCAAGACATACAACCACTTTTTGTTTATTGCTAGACTTCTTATATAGCTACTGAACCATGGTGGAAGTAACATGAAAGCTCTGCACTTCTAGTAAATATTAGCATTTTCATCTCTCTCAGTGTGTGTGAGAATGGGATGTGGAAGAATTACATTGGCTTTGACACCCTAGAGAAAGAGGATTCTGTAAATATGAAAAAAAATCAATAAATTGTTAAGACATTAGGCAAACTGCTTCACCTACAATTTTCTGTTTTATGTCTTTGGCTTCTTAGCCTTTTGCTGTCACTCATCCTATCCTGTATTTTCTGTTTGTATTAGGAAAATGTCTATCATTAGAGGCACTTACTACCTTGATTTCACAGAGTAAATTATGGTTTTATATTGCTATTTATTACTGCAACTCAAATGAGATTTCTCTTTCTGTACCACCTATTATGGGGCTTTGTCATTTATCTAGATTATGCCTACGAGACGCTGGGTTCAAAGGGATACTCTTAGTCCATTTCCCCTATAATACCAGCAGACATTTCATTAATTTTCAGTGTGTCTGTGTAAATTTGCATTGCATTTGTACTTCGAGGAAAATGTTTGCTCCTCTTGATCGTTTGCACCTGAACTGGCCATTTATTTCTCTTTTGCATTTCTGCTACTCCTTTTACTTCCTGATATACAAGCAGGAGGCACTAATGTATGTTACTGTTTCCTTCATAAATAATTCACTAGGAGATCCAAATGCTAATAATTTTAACCAGAGAGTAGGATCCACCGCTTGTCACTCTGTTTTCCAGCTCTTGACAGTGCCAGTATTAAGGTATCTAAAGATGAGGGTCATTCAGAGGTTGTGCATTCTCCGTTTCAATCAGCATGGTGAATGACAGGCTTAGCATATCATAGTGAAGTTTAGGGTTAAATAAGGTACACAGCAGTAAAATAAAAAAAAAAAAATCACCCACAGTATTATCACACATTATCATGGCTTTGGGAAGAGAAAGTTATAAAATTAATTCAATTCTGATTCTTTCAGCCTTAGTAGAAACTCTGTGGAAAACATATACTTACTCATCTTTTAATAATGCCTGTATTCAGTGCAAAATTGAAAGGATGGATGGGCTTTTAGAATGCTTGAGAGTCATATGTAGGCATGCCACAGGGTACACATTAACCTGTACTCTCATCTCAGTTGTGTCTACAGGATCACAGAAGAGTGAGGCTTAGCAGCTTTCGCTAATCCATCTTAATGTGTCAGTGCAGGTACAGCTCTATTTGGGCAAATCCTTACCATTGCTTTTTTGACCTTTTCTAAAAGATCTCCATTAATGGAAGGTTCACAGCTTTCCAAGGCAACCTGTTCCTGGGCTTTACTATTTTCTGCTTTAGAGAGCCTATTTTCTAGTTTCTTTTCTGTGATTCAGTTTAAAATCATATATACCATAAGCATAAAGAATGGCTTATTATCTTCATTTGTGCATGTTGTGTGGTTATGCTGAATGTAAAAATGACAGGTAAGTGTTGCAGCAGGGCTGTGCTGTCATTCTCAGAAACAACCAAGAAAACATTCAGGTAAATAAAGTAAGCTGTAGATTTAATGAAGTAACATCTTAGTGAAAATTTCTTTTAGACTTTTCATGGATTTTATTTTCCTTCCAGCTCTAAAAATTATGATTCCTTAGGTATGCATGTTGGGTTCCCCTCTACTACCCATATCACTGGAAAATAAAACTGTAACTGCTCCTGGGTTTAGTGTGAGTTGATATATTAGAAACTATAGTATACTTGTTTTTACCAGAAAGTAGTAAAACTTGAACCACTGAAATATGCATTTTGAAACGTGTTCTGGCTGGTGATAAAGTTTGATAGCAAATTGATTCATGTTCCTAACAAGGCTGAGTCAGTCTTGCTAAGAGTCTGTTACTGAGTAACAGAATAAAAAGGCTGTGAAAGGTGGAAACCATACATAGCAGTTCTGCTAGTGTTTAGTGAAGTTTCATTAATAGATTTACAGGAGAAAATTGCTGCTGTGAGGAAATTCACTTAAGAGAAAATACACATTTGAGCACTTACACAGAGGCACTGTTCAGGGAATTCTGTGCAGAAGGGAATTTGCTGTTCCACTGGCATTTGTACTCTTCACTGATATGTGTATATGAATACTGTTAAACGTATGTAATACTTCCATCCATGGATGAAAAGGGAAGGTCAAAACAGAAAGTCATCTCCTTTGTAGATGATGTGTAGAAAAGATTTTGCTGTGTTACCATTAACAGAGAGTAAATTACAGAAAGTAAGAGTGATAAGTAAACTGAAATGTACCTTTAGGGAAAAAAATTCCTGATAACAAACTGATTAAAGTAACTCTTAAGTTGAAATATCTAAGGAAAGGAGAAATTTAGAATGAAAAATGCTTGGAGAATGGAAGGAAAAATGAGGCAAGAGCATGTAATGTGATGCTGGCAGAACAGGCAAAGAATTTCTAACAGAAGACTGGCACTGTATGCTGTGGTATTCATCTCTTGTCCCTTCATTTTGTTATCAAATCTGTGCTGACATATTTGGAGAAATACAGGCGGAAATTAAGAACAACTACTAAAAATAAACTGGTGAAAGAATGTTGCTTAAAATAAACACCCCAAAACCCACTCTTACACCCAAGTCCTCATCCTTATCTCATTAGAGTCTGGGGCTTAACTTCTTCTCTTCCTCTTTTGCTTTTGTGCTATAATGAAGAAGTTTCTACCTCTGCCACTCATTCACACTAGAAGAGCTCAAAGTTTGTCTCTGTAGGGAGCAGATCATCTGTACTCAATAGAAATGACAGAATTCACACACCAAATGTGATTAATAACTAAAATTTGTTCCCTATGGCTGTGATTTCTAGCATGGGAAACAGCTCCGATCATGTTTTATAATTATACTGGAAAGACCAAAAGAGTGATCTGGTTTGTTGTCTCCTAAGTCCATAATAATTATCCATAACAAACTAAGGCATTTTACAGTCAGATCTACATGGCTCAGGAAGCAATCAGCAATGTCAAATGTGTCTTTGTTAGAGAGGTGTTTTTTTCTGTAAAGAAGAATGAAAACATGAAGAGCTTTTTTAAACTCAGGAATAGGTCATTGCAGGCAGTGAAGTGGAGCACTAGGGAGAAGGCACAGTTGTTAGCATTCTCTCACATATACAGGAGAGAAGAGGGAGAGGCTAAATAAAGAAAACTTTGTGCTAGATGATAAAGTTAGTAATTCTGTGAGATACAAACCCAAACATTGTTAGACCAGCTACAAATAAATGAATAAAGCTGAAGTTTTACAGTAGGTAAATATTTTGTTTCCTGAACTCAATGTTGAAGTATCATCATGGACCAGATAATCGTTTCAGACAGATACAAATGAGGAGCAAATCAAGATCTTTAGCAGAAGTGAGCTCAAGGTTTTATGCAAGCACTCTGATGTTTAAAAGGCTCCTAAGGCCATTTACAAGATCTGGAAAGAAGATTTAATCACCCTAAAATGGCAACCGTGATAAGCGTTTCTATTTTATTCAAGCAGGAATAAATTACATATGAGAAGTTCAGTCTCTGTTCACTCTGTGTTACATTATCATATGGCTGGGGTTACTTTATCATAATTACAGATGATAGTCCAGCAAAGAGTGTTTTGGGTTTAGTGAAGTATTGCATAGGAGTTTCCTTCTGATTCAAATTCTTTACTTTGTAAGTGTGATGATCCTGTGCTATCAGCAGTTCTTTCTCAACTAGCACAGTTACCAAGCAGATTTGAGGTCATAAATGCATACTTGAGTGAAGTTTCCTTGCAACTGAAAGAAAACTGTTTTACTTAAATTTTGTATGTTTTGTATGTGCTTTTTTTGTATGTGCTGTTTTGTATGTGCTTACCTATTAGTTTGTGTATAAACCTCCTTTGGAAGGCAGGAAAGTTTATGTAAATAGTTAGATGCTTTCCTGAACTGGTATCCTGAGCACTATAGAGCCAACACTTCTTAACTTTTGAAGCATTAATCACAGATCTCTTTAAAAGTAGGTATAAGGGGGAAAATGGAAATTTAATATACTTTTTCTGTGAAACCTATTAGCAAATTCTGAACTTCTCTGCCCATCCTCTGTCTTTCTTGGAAATAACCTGGTCTCAAGCTCACTATGGTCTGCTCATCTAAGGCTGAAATGTTGCCGTGTCATTTTTCATCTGTATTAGCACTCATGATGCAATCTGCTTAGCCATGCTATGAGGTTTATGTATTTTTTATGCTGAGATCATTGGTGTACATAAGCATACTTGTACTTCATACATTTGTTTTGTGTAGTATCTGTACCTGCCTTTTGCTTTTCCTTAACCCAAAATTTGAATTCATATAGTGTTCTTGACTGAGCATGTCTTATATATGTTATATCAAATATACCCTTATACTGAAATACTTCTCGTAATTGAAAAAAATTGTCTCCCAGCTTATTCAAATAGTTGTTTCTGAAGCATTTACTATCTGGCAGTTTACTCAGAGATTGTTTTGGTATCATGTGATAAAACTCCAGGTTTCCCCCTGGAAAACCAAATGCATAGAGCTAGTCTTTTGTATTACATTGTCTCATAGTAGTATGAGCCACAAGACGACCATTACCTAATATCCTTCTAAACAGAAGGTGACGACATTGTCAAAGACTGCTGGTGAGTAATTTCAGATAGTGTTGCCAGATTGTGACTAACTGGGTACAAAATTTTAGATTAAATCATTTACAAAGTAGTAATGAGTTTTCAATGTAGCTTTTTCCCCCCTGTATTCTAAAATATTTAAAATTGACTTAATTTTTTTACGTAGTATACCTGTATTTATTTGTATGCAGATGCAAAATCGTCTCCTAGACGATGAGTGCTACGTTTGGGGATGACAACATCATTCCGAATGATCAAAAGGAAATGAAGAAGTGACATATCCGATTCCACAGAGAGAATAAAGGAAACATCAGCATGAGATATTGTTACTTACGTAGTAAATTTGCATAGCTGTTGTATTTTATATACTTTCTCGGAAGGCTGCATTTTTTCTCTCTCTGTGAATGTGGAGTCAATGGTGTTGAATTTTTGTGGTTACTATGACACTTGTGCTATATGTTTTTATTTTTCTTTCATTGTAGAATTTTTTGACATGTGACGAGAACATGTCTGGTAGGAAATGATGATGCAGATAAGGCTGGCAGTAGTATTTTCAATAATTTTAGTTTTGTGAAGACAAGTTTATTTAAAATTTCACATGATTTGTGCTCTTACCTTGTTTACCCACATACATTCCTATTTTTCATTAACAATCTTTGTTTCTGAATTGCCACTGGCTATGCAGACATACTGCTTTAACTTTGAACTGGTTAAAGATTGATTTGTAGAGTAAATATAGCAGGTCCTGGTTTTACTTACCAAAGGTAAATATCAGGGCATTATCAGCTCCTTGGGTGCATATCTGGGGTATCCCAGGTATATCTCCTAGTTTGAGAATGCAGCTCTTGTAATTCAGTTGATGACTGTGCTTGAAAAAAGGAAAGCAAGACTCTAGTCTTCCAGGTTGTATGGTCTTGCACTTTCTCCCTAAGATCCAAATCCTGTAAGTCAGGAACCTGCAGTTACTGCTTTTGGCCATAATTATCTCTTAAGACTGTGAGGTGACAGTAAGTAAAAAGAAGAATCAGAAATTCAGTAGGAATTCTGAACAGAAATAAAAACCCAATATTGTAGGGGAGGAAAAAAACCAAAACACTCCATATCTGGATTAGTGTAGTGTTTTCAGGAAAATTTCCTACACAAATCCAGCTAAATTTTCCAGTCATAACATGGGACAGAGTGTGAGCTAGAAGGTCCTCAGATCTACTGTGACTTGCAGATAAACATACTGGAAGAGGATTCTCCATTAAGAACAGTCTTATCATGACTGAAATGATATTCATGAAGTGCAGTATTTTCTGCCTCTGAGCTTGTGTGCACCAGAGATTTCTCATGTGATCCACCAAAGTACCAAAGTTGCAGGGTGTTGCTGGGCTTAGGTTTGTGCTGCAGGGAGACCTCTTACTGCCTGGTTTTGTTTGGCACCCATTTCAAACTTGAGCATAGCACAGAAGTCAGGCTCATGGGGCTTACATAGCCCTGCAAAAGAGCTGTTCCCATTCTGGAGTCTCATTTTAATTGCTTCAAAAAAATAACAAGGGTTTGGTATTCTTCCTACTGTTTTTGCATTTCTTCTTCAATCCCTAGTTTTAAGTCTCTTGTGTGAAAAGGTTCAGGCTCAGAATTATGTAGCTAATTAACACCGGTTAACTAGCTGGCACAAATGAATTGTATCACTAGCACCCTGGATGCTAATGCTGCTCTAAGTAGAGCTGCAGTCATAACCTTTCTGTTGGTTGCCATCTCTGTGCTAAAAGAGATTTCAGCAGCTAGTCATTCTTCACCTTAGTCATTATCTGGTTACAGTCAATATAATAGCCTGTGTTCTGTGTCCTTGTGAAGTAATGCTGCAGTCTGGATTTCTTCCCTAATGAATAAGCATTTGTCATGTTAAAGTCATCCCTGAGGAATTATCTCACGTAAGGAATTAATACAGCTGAAGATACATGTGGAACACAGAAGGCCATTGATTCAGAGATCCTCTTTAGAGCCTGGGTGGGGTACATCACAATTTTTCCCTAATTATTATATAGCATAAGGTGTAACAACAAAAACCCCTCTACCTCCATGTACTAGTCTAATCTTCATTGATAATGTACGATGGTGATACAGATCTTTCACATGTGAATGCTACTAGCGTAAGGAAAATATAAGTTGAATAAAAAAGCAGTGGGAATTATCTGTCCATACACTTTTGCTTTGCTAGCATTAGAAAATACATGGATACATGGCCGCAGTGTTGAACTACCTGGTAGGGACAATATGCAAATGGCTTATAAAATAATTGCATTTTGGCTAGGGTTTTTTTTTAAATTCTTTTTCTCTCTCACTAATAAATCTTGAGCACTACTTTAGCTATCCATCTTCTTAATTGAGTCATGCTTTGATTCAAGATCACTGTAACCTTTATGTTACTCAAGCTGTTTTTTGATTGCATTGTGTATACAAGGGGCAACTCTGAAGACAGAATTAAATTGGATGCTGGGTTACAAAGACATGTAGCAAAATCCAATCTTTCTCTCTTTTGTTGTATCCTAGGAGGCTTTTCGATGGGAGGTGGAATGGCAATGCATTTAGCGTATAGGTTTCATCGAGATCTGGCAGGAGTCTTTGCTTTGTCTAGTTTTCTCAATAAAGATTCTGCTGTTTACCAGGTGAGTGCATGGTACAAACTGCTTAGCTAAAAGAAAATAATTAAAATTGAATGTAGCATGTTTATTCATCTGAGGCAATTGGTTAGAAGTCTATACTTATGACATTTCCTGGGAATAGGTAAGCAGAATATTAGTGAAGTGAGGCTTGTTTTATTAAAAGTAAGTCTGTGTAGAAGGCAGATTAACAAATGAAATACTTTGCAAGTTATCCTTAGTTGTTAGAGAGTACAAGTGTAACTCTTCTTTGAAAATTTGTTATTAATTATAATACTCATGGGCTCCATCTCCTGTCATGAATATTTTCTATTTCTCTTATTTGGAGAGGAATATAGACCGTAAAGTAAACCATATCACTCGTCAAGAGGTAGCGCGTTGGAATTCGAAGTGCAGGTGTTTTCCCAATATTTCCTTGTTTGCTTTTGTAGAGCTGGTACAATATGACCACTAAAATGCAGGTTAATGAATGAAATGATATGCAAATTGTCAACAGATAATTATAACTGTTATTTTTTTTTAATAATGTGTCTGACTGTTTCTTCTCCATCTAGGCTTTGCAAAGAAATGAAGGTGTTCTTCCAGAATTATTTCAATGTCATGGAACTGCTGATGAACTAGTTCTCTACTCTTGGGGTGAGGAGACCAACAAGATGTTAAAGTCACTGGGAGTATCAACATCACTTCATACTTTTCCAAACCTTAATCATGAGTTAAGCAGAACTGAAATTGAAAAACTGAAAACCTGGATTGTAAAGAAATTACCTGTTGAAGCAGCAAAGACAAATGAATAAAAGAAGATGCAGCTTTCAAATACCTCCTGATTTTTGTGGTTTTTAGGTTACGCATGGCATGTATGTGCCTGTTCCACATAGTTTATATAAGCACAGCTTCAGGTAGACACTGTTACATTCCATAAAGTAAACTTAAATGGTGAAAGGATGGTGCTGGCTATTAACGCTTACTTTATCATATGGGTTTCTTTTTTCTGTTCTCTTTTCCAGTCTTTAAATATATGTCCATGTCAGTCTATGGAAAATGTCTGATAATATTAAAACCATTCCTAAGTAATCAAAACCGTATTCACAGGGCATTGCTCTAAATTTCCTAGTTATGGTAGGAGAGGAACCGTATTGGCTTCAATTGGATTCTCAGCGTGTGGGGATGAACCTGCATCAAAGCAGAGTTATATGTAACCTCTAAAAATAACTGAGGTTTGCCTTATATTTTTAAAAGTCGTAAGTAGCTGTGTCTAGCTGTACAACAGGCTCTTGGTGTTACACATTCTCATTGTTTTGTCACTCAGATCAAGCTTCATGGTTGCTTGATACCATTGTGATTATTAAGCTCAACTCTGTTTTTGAAGAAATCATTCCTTGGGCACAGTTCCTGTAGAAACTTATTTTTGCCAAAATTTCTATTTTAGTCTGCAAGATCGCTTTTTAAGTTAAAGGATGAGGATACTTGACTCCTCTGTGAGTACTTAAGGGTTGTAAATAATGATTGTGATATAAAGAAAACTTGTATCTCATTATTTTGATGGTGGGTGATTCATCTCTGTGTCAGTTTGATAAATTAACTCTGAATATAAATATCTATTCTTATGTAATTTTAATGTGTTTTTTTTTTTTTATTTTCCCCTCTCTGCTCCATTCTCTCCTTGCCAAATTCAGTAATTTTATTAGCATTGCTTGCTAAATCTCCTTCCCCCTTTTCTGAGGAGTGGATCTAGGACACTGTTGTTTGCTCTGTCACAGCAGATTGCTGCCAGGATTAGCTATGACTCCAGCACTGTCAGCCAGCTCCAGGGGACTATGTTTTGTTCAAATTCTCATGCACCGAGATCTAAGACAGCTTTTACCTATCTTGAAGAATTAAGCAAAGGGGAAAAAATGTCACTGTTAAAGTACAAGGCATGTAATTGGCAGTAGCAAGTAATAACTTCCTGCTGCTAAAAATATTTTGCTTTATTTCATTTTGCTAGTATTAGCAAGTCAGCAGTCTGCTCTGAAAAACAGGATTTTAAATGGCATATGAAAACTCAGCTATTTGAAACAGTGACCAAAAAGCATTTTTTTTCCTGGTGCCTTAGGCTTCCTAATTACTACAAATTTAATTGAAACAGGTGTATTGAGAGGCAGCTGAGCCAACATTGGCTTGGCCCAACTCTAATTACAGTCCTTGACAAGTGAAGTCGTAGCATTTTAGTGATAATGCATCATTTTGAGTTTTGCACCATTTTCTGCTCTTTCTTCAGTTCCTGACAGGAGGCTATTTAAACCACTAACACAAGGCAGTAATTCATTTTGGTGACAAGTGCATTCAGATGGGAAAGTGGAGGGCTTCTGGCAAGGTGTTTTTTAACAAGGTCAGAGAACAGAACATTTGAAATAAGGTCATGGAAAGAACAGGAATTATTACCAAGCCAAACCCAATTCTTTTGATTGTTTTTGCAGTCTCAGTAATTCCAAATACAGTGGATACAGAGATGGGATTTTTTTTCCGTGATACAAACTAAGAAGTGGTTACAGAGGTCTGCATTTCATGACATTCTTAGAAAACAGTGAAGTCGTCAGTTTGCATCTGTTTTCTTAGATTTTTCTTGACTTGTGTGAAATGCCAACTAATCAAGATGCATTGTGACATAAGATTGGGAATCTGTTAGGTGTATGTTGAAAAGGGGTCCCAAATCTCAGATTTTTGAGGTCACTTTGGGGACGTTTGAATCATAGAATCATAGAATCACCAGGTTGGAAAAGACCCACCGGATCATCGAGTCCAACCATTCCCATCAATCACTAAACCGTGTCTCTCAGCAGCGCATGCACCCGTCCCTTAAACCCCTCCAGGGAAGGTGACTCAACCACCTCTCTGGGTAGCCTGTTCCAGTGCCCAATCACCCTTTCTGTGAAAAATTTTTTCCTGATGTTCAGCCTAAGCCTCCCCTGGCGGAGCTTGAGGCCATTTCCTCTTGTCCTGTCCCCTGTCCTTTGGGAGAAGAGCCCAGCAAAAGCTGAATCTTTATGAGTGTTGTGAATGGGCACAGTTCTTTTCACACAGTGGCCACGCAAGCTTCTTCCGCTAAAAAAAAAAGCTTATAAGCACTCAAACTAACACCGCTCAGCACAGCAAGGAGGGGCAGGAGGAAGTGAGCAGGAGACAGATAGGAAGGTCAGGTAGTGCAGTCAAGGCTCTGAAGAGCAATTCTGGTATTATTTGATTTATTTTCTTCCTGCACGTTTTATTTCAGAGACGTGAGAACTACTTTGAGAACTACTCAGTACAGTAGTGTGTTCCTTCAGTCTGCAGGTGACTTGCCTAGGTGGTGCCTAGCTCAGGTTGGACGAACAGATTGAAGTTTAGCCCAGAAAAAGTTGGACTGCTGGTTGGTATTGAGAAGCAGCCAGAGACAATATTAGTTCTTGAAGACAGTGGGCCTGCTGTTAGATCTCTAGTCAAATGAAAACTAGCCCAGCTGCTGGACAGAGTGTTTCAGAAGTAATCCATATAGGTTTATAATAATATACGTACATATATATATATATGTCTATAATCCATGTAGACTGATTTTGCTTTTTTGACCCAGCCCCTTTTTACCAGGCTTCAAAAAAAATTATTTTCAGATTGATACTGGAGCACAGGGTAGGGGTTCCTTTGCCAAAAGGGCATCTCAATGATGTTTATGGCACTACAGCTCCAGAATCTGGAGGGTCAAACTCAGAGCTTTGTCTTTTTTATTTTTTTTCTTGTACATTGGCTTTCTGCTGTTTCTTTCATAAAATTGAAGGAGAAAAACATGTCTTGTACATCATTTTGAGGAATAAATTGCAAAATTTCAGTGCCAAGCATCAATCTTTACCACTTGAGCTACCGTAGATATGAAAACATAAATTGGAAAGAAAGTGGCTTTGTGCTGTGCTGATTCAGAAGAGGCAGGAGCAATTAGTTGGCATATGGTTTACATTCGTACTATAACTCTTACAAGGCATTTTTTTTCTTTCTTTTTTTTTTTAAACTGAAAAAAAGAGTTTGGCGTTCCTGAACAATCTTTTAATACCATTTAAAAATATAACTGAAATAACTGAGTGAGTAAATCCATTCAGATTGATGCTACTTTGTTGGAGCTTGGTACTGTTTTGGTGAAAAACATAATTTAGTAAGCAAAAGAAAATTAGTTTAAATTAAGCTTTAACTCTCTTGGGCTCAGTTAGTGTGTTCCATACTGCTTCAGAAACAAAGCACTAGTGTTTGTACACTTTTTATTTTCTTTTTGATTTTTCTAACATTACACATTTGTATTTCAGAAGTTTGAAATTTGTGACTAGACCATTGCTGTGAACTTGGGTGCCTTCTGAGTAATTAATGTACTGCTGCAGACATGTAGAGCCAGAGGGTAAATATGAATAATGTTCAAATCAGCTAATCAATGTGGGAAGGCAGAAGTCATTGCTAATGTAATTTTGACATTAAAGTAAGATGTTCTCTCCTTAAATTAATCTCTTCTCATGTTAAATCTTTAGCATTTTTAGTAAATCATCTTTAAAGCCATTTAACAAGTCTCTACAGATGAAGTGAGCCAAGTGGGTGAATGTAACTTTTATTTATAAAGATGAGATCCAGATGGCAAAACACAGAAATGGGAACCTAGTGGACAATGTTAGAATGAAATTTGTTAAGACATAGATGGAGAAAAGGAATAGGAGTTTACTTTCCAGTTCACACACTTTCTAGGAAAGCTGAGAAGGTTGTTTGGGAGATCTTAAAAGAAAAAACTGTGAATTTTCCAACTTAACTTAGCCTGAATTTGTGATGCAGCTGGTTAAAGGTGCTCTAGAGAAAGGAAATAATGCAATGACCAATTCATGTAGTTTCTTATGTTTGTTTGTTTGTTTGTTTTTCAAGTCTCCTCCCATTGCAGGAATCTGATATCACTGCTCAGAAGAAATAGCAGCTAGCAGTTCTGGATTGTCTGCTCAAGTGTTTCTCTGTATCCTGCAGTGGGACTTAACAGCATCTTCTTCATTTCTTAGTTGCCAACTGATCAGTAGCACTCACTCAGCATGTGGAAGAAAAGTGCTGTTCCTATACAGAGTTGTGAGTGAGAATATTTGCCTTCACAAATGAGAGCCAGAAAGAAAAGACACTGCTATCCCCACCCCCATTCTGTATTTCAGTTGCTAGTGTCACCTAAAGATGTGAGTCACCTGGATTTAATTACTCTGCCCATGTGAGCATGTTCATCTGTGCGATAGGCCTTAAAATGTTACCTATATAGCTTGTGAGTCAGAATAAAAGACCAAGGAACCAACAGGAACCTCGTGGTTGGTGTATACTACAGGCCACCCAGTCAAGGAGAGCCAACTGATTAAGCCTTCTTCCTCTAGCTACAGGAGGCTTCATGCTCGCAAACTGTCATCTTACTCGGGGACTTCAACCACCCTGACACATGCTGGAAAAGTAGCACGGCAAGCTGTAGGCAATCATGGAGATTCCTGGAGTGCACTGAAGATAATTTCTTAATCCACCTAACAGACACCCCAACCTGAGGGGATGCAATGCTGGACTTAATCAGTAGATCACTGGTTTGATTAATTTTTTGTGAGTGTCAGATACCAACCTGCTCCCTGTCAGGCAGAGGTGGGAAATGAACTTGTTCCCTGTGACTTGGGTAAGCTCTGTGTTTACTGAACAGTTAGATTAAAAAAAAAAATCAAGGGAGCCAGTGGCATGGATCTGGTAAGGCCCCTTATTCCCCAGGGCATGGCAGTGAGCTTGACTACCTTAGATAACCTGCCATCATCAAGACAGGTTCTGTGGCTTTTATTTGAAGAACAGAAATTCCACTCTCTTGTTAAATATATGAGGGCTGTAGACACTGCTTTGGTGAGGGTTCACTGTGTAAATGTATAGGCTCCTTTGAAAATGCAAGCAAAATTTGGTGGCTTCTTAGTAAGTTCTCAAAAAATGTTGTGTAATGAGTGTTAAACTTTATTCTTGGATCACTAATTGCTAGTGACAAGGAAGTTAGATTGCTGAGAACAAAGCCAATGAGACTTTGTAACCTGGGCATTAAAACATAGTGCACTAAGACAGTCAAAATAGACCAGAGAGCGTAGTTAAAACTTCTCCACTGCTCGACAGGGCCAGTATTTTGTGGTTGGAGGTTATGTTGCTCAGGGCTCTTGAAAGTGCATTTTGTTTTAAATTAAATGCAGTATGAAGGAGTAATAATCTAATACCCTGGAGTTTAGAATAAAACCATAGAGGAATTAATTGGTTGGTGTAATTAAAAGTGTTTGTCAGAGTGGTGGACATCAAGCACATCAGACTCTAATTTGGATTTAAAAAGCCATCAAGAGATGTTACTGTCGTATATGCAGTAGGGAATTCTATAAAAATATGAATTCTGCTGCTTCTTGGCCTTTAAAATATGCAGAACTAAATCTGACTAGAAGGTTTACCTGCTGTCCTAGTTGATCTTACTGTAAAAAGTCCTTTCTAAAGCACATTTCAGCCAAGCACTCATATTCGAGCATGTGGACAACCTCTGCTGCCTTAGAGCCTGTGGTTCCCACTGATGGATCTATGTAGAAAATTTGGCTTCAAAGATGGAGTTTGTTTTGCTTGCATTTGGAGGGTTTGGGGTGAAGTTCTTAAAGTAGCCAAGGTCTTGTGGGGGGCAGCCAAAATAATTATGAACCTTGGTCACAGTAGTATGCCAAAAATGCAAAGGCAGTGATTTAGTACTTCCAGAGTAATAAGAATGGTTGAATGCTCAACTCTTCTTCCCTTCTATGTCTGTGATTCTTAATTGCTAATCTCTACCCCTGTTAAGGTATGCTTGTATCAAAGAAAGATCTCTCTTTAAGGTTTACTTTCTTTGAAAGTTTAGCTTAGAACAAGTTGCAGGATAATGTGATAGATTGTTCTGGCAGCAAACTTCATTTATTCTTAAAATAAGATGGAGCTTCCCTTCATTATCTTTGCAATGCAGAAATAGTAATGGCTGATTGATGACCTTCTGGGCAAGACCTATTGCATTAGCGTCAGCAGGAGTTTTCCAAATATGCAGTAATTTAGATTAGATTTATCCGTAGACCCATCTTGATTTAAGCCTTGATCCCACACCTTTCAAAGAAATGAATGTTTTTTAGCATTTCCACTGAATAGGTTGTAGGGTTTGAAAATAGGATGAACCCTTTCTTTGCTATGCATCAGAATATTTTCCAGTTAGGACTAAGATGCCTGTCTGACTGCCACCTTTCCTTCCCCACTAGTTTGGGAAGGGAAAGGAAGCTTGTTCAGAAGTAAGTTCTCTCTCCTGTTGGACAGTCAGCCCATGGAGAAATATTTGATCCCATGACACGTGACATCAGATATACACTTAGAACCATGCAGATCATTTTTTTACAGGAAGAGACTATGAACACCTGCAGCACATACAAAGGTGATGTGGAGTGCCATGTGCTAGTCAAAAATCACTTACTCAGTAATGAACTAGGTCAAAAATGAAGGATGAAGCTGCCAGTAATTTTAATATGTTGACATATTTTTTGGAAATAATACAGCCCATGTTTCTGTTTGTATTTATAATTTAGCATGACTCATAACCAGAAGTCAGAACTGTCCTGGTGAAAAGAATGGATTTTAAGACTACAAGTGCCAAGGCAGATTTTGTATATCAAAAGCTGACAGAAAGAGAATTTGCAGAGGTTTCAGTAAGTGCATTCTTAAATCATGCTTGGCTTCTTCTCAGTTGTTTTTTTTCAAATGATGCTTCTCTAAGCAAAAATACAAACATGTGAAACACTGAAGGTGACTTTCTTGGAAGGAAATATCTTCCTCACTAAGGAAGGATATTTTTTCTGAAGATGTTCAATTGATTAATGCCAGACTGCATGGAATAATTAAGTGAAATCCACAAGATGTTCTATTGTTTTTATAGCACAACTCAGTTGCCAGTGTTTTTCTGCATCTGAAAATATTTGGCAGTTTTGTTGACCAGATAGGCAATGGTATGTGAATTTTGCATTTTATACAAAGGCCCTTGGTTTCACATCTAAAATGTACAGGTTTGATGTTCAGCTAAAGCAGTCGGTAAGTGATTGCCTTCATAATTTCTGCAGTGTGTCTGAGAAAGGATAGCCTTATATCCTACTCCACCAGAAATGGACATAAATTTTTTGTGTTCCTGAAGGCATTTTTGGACACAGCAAGTTGCCATGTCTGGAATTGCCTGTAGTGCTGCTGGCCTCAAACAGCTCTCCCCATGGTCTGTGTGGAGACTTAGGTTTGCTCTCCCCGTGTTACAAGCAAGTTCTATCTTCATAGGGAAACCCCTTTATTATGTGTGGCATGAGCAGTGCTGAGAAACATACGTATTGTATAAATTGCCTTCTTGAAGCACTACCAGTACTTTGGTTAAGCCACTGTAAAACTACTGGTATGCATTTGTTCATAGTTTGGAAAATACTGTTTTCATTAGAGTAAACCAATATAAACATCAGCAATATTCCTATCAAACAAATTAGTTCTCATGTGAAATGTATGTTAAGTAAATTTGTTGTGCAGATGAATACAGTGTTATTTAATGGAACTTGACTTGGTGCCAACCAAACATATGGATCTTTAAATGCATTTCTCTTGTGGCTATGTTGAAATCATCTACCAATAACATGTGCTGAATTCCTTTCTAGACTTGCAGGCTGGCTGCCCTTATTGTACGAGGTTTGAAATGCAACAAATGGTATGGGGGTGAGGGGAGTGGGAACACAGTGCAACAATCTCTGTTTTGTTAGTTATTTTTCAAAAAAAAATTTGCTTGACTAAAGCTTTTCTTCTCTTACTCCCTCTTTCCTTTCAGCCTGGAAAAGAGTTTTGTTTTATCTTCAGAAGCCATAAAACTTAATCCTTTGAGAATAGTTGTCTCCATTTTTCTTCTACTTCTTTCCTTTTTTACCAGGGGAAATTAGTAAAAGGGGAAAAGGAGAGATAAATGGAAGACATGGAAATACAGGTAAATATTTTTGCCTTTGCCTTTTTTACAATATTAAAGTTATTTCCATAGGAGGAATATTTTTCTGAAAAATATATTTCAGAAAACTATGCTTAATTTTTGTTCTTAGTTGTGATAGTCTATGTTCTTTGACAGGGAATGGTATTGGGAAAGCTATAGTACTTCAGCCATCATGTTTTTAACAACAGAATTTTAATGGGGAACACAACAGGTTACCCTACACTTGCAGCAAAAGTAATAGCATAGATCCTTGTCTACCAAATGCTTCTGTGCATACTTAGGTTGATTGCTGTGTGTAGTAGTATTTGAAATCATTGTCATTCCCTTCTCGTAGTGAAATATACACAAATGTGAGAAAGTTTTAATACAATGCTCCTCCATAGCAGTCAGCATACTAAGGTGGGCTTTGAAAATTAATGTATTCTAATTACCTCAAGTTATTTAAATTTAATTCACTGCAGTTTCTTTAAAACTTTCCCTTTGTACTTAATCAAATGCTAAAGTGGTGCTAAGAAGGATGGGCCTCATTTTACTTTGTCAAACACCCTCCAGTGTTGTAACCACAAGTGAGTGTGTTATAATGATTTACACATATAACATCTGTGTGCACTGATGTCTCTTGTATTCAAAATTGTGTTTTGGCTTACTGAAACAATTAAATGGTGCAAACTGTGTTCCCAGATTTGTGCCTGCCATCATATTCAGAGTTTTGAATGCATTTAGCTTCTGGCTGGCTGGCCAAATTTGGTAAGGTTACCTGATGGTGGCATACAAAACTTGCAGGCATTCAAAACCAGTTTAAAATCCAGCTCCAGGCACTGGATTGAGACCACCTTGGAGGGACTTGGCTTTAGAGAGCAGCAGGAAAATAAAACGTTCTTTCAAAAAATAATTAGGAGGATCTGTTAATGCCATACAGAGTAAAGTGGAGTTGTCTGTGCCAGTTCCTTCAGTAAATTTGCGTAGCTCCTTTGGGACAAGTCAAACTATGCCAATATACATCAGCCAAGGACCTGACATGAGTGGAGTTACTGGGGAGTTGACTGTGCCAGCTGAGGAGCTGCTTCTTCTGGATAGCACATCAAGTAGAAGAGGATGTTGAAGGAGCAATTCAGCAATGTGATTATTTTTTTTTAAGTCTCAAGTAAATGTAGGTGAAATGGTGGCATGATGCTGACAGCTGGAGAAGGGAGCACTCGTTGCAATTAATACAGCAACCAGTGACAAGCTGAAAGATGTTCTTACTCTCTCAAAAACAGACTTAAGGGCTAATTATAGATCTACTGGTGTAATGGGAACATTCTGACCTACCATTATTGTCGTAATAGTTGTAAGTCTGGTAAATTAAAAGGTCAGTTTTCCTTGATTTCTGCATATAGATTCCATTTCAGAACATTTTTGGGCTATTTCAGGGAGGTTCAGGGCTCCGAGGGTGATTAAACTTAGTCAACAGCAGCTTGACTTGTAACTCACCCAAGGACTGCTTGTAATAGTAGAGGGTCAGGAACTAAATGCTCAAGAAGTTTCCTCTGCTTACAGGAGGTCTATGTATGGATTATGAGGGTGTCGTGTGTGGTCAGCATCAGTAACGTGAGCTTATCAACATGCTGTTAGGTTGGTTGGCTGAGAGTAGGTTATGATCTAGCCCATTTAAGTCAGTAATAAGTTGGGCTTTGCTTGCATTAGCCAGATACAGAGACAAGATATTGAGGTCTTGAGTGTGTTTGGATCTAGTGTTGCAACCTGAGGTGTTGTGAGGTGCTGTAGCAGCAGTATGCATGGATGAGAAACGTGGTCCTGGAAGATCTGAGCTTCAGGAAGAAAAATGAAAAGCACTACTGATTTGTTTTCTGGTTTGGGGTTCTTTTGGCTTTTTTTTTAAATTTCTTTATTCCTTAGGATCAAAAGCATTGTATAGTATAGTGAGCCAGGAAAGTGTTTGAAGTTGACAGCCAGTATTAAGGAAGCAGATACCAGAGGCACAAGCACGATACAATCCAATGACACATGGTTGGAGAGGGTGAGGGAAGACAGCAGAGATGGTCAATAACCTTCAAAGGAAAGACCCTGGGGGCCATAACCTCATTTCAGAGAAGACGTAATACTTACTTGCAGGGGCTGAAGGGGGAGTAGAAAATGTCAGAAGCCGTTGAGAGAGGCAGGAGGTTATGATCTGTTCCCCAGCCACTACTTGGAGATAAGCTTCTCTTTAGGAAAGTATTAGCAATATATAAAATTTATGTGATATGTCTAAAATGAAGTGCTTTGTCAGCTGAACACTTAGCCAAATGTAAAACATAGTCAGAAGCTTCTCAAAGCTTTGTAATCTTTTAAACTATAAATCATTGTTTCTACACTGTATTGAAATTGTTATAAACTCCTAGCCTTTGTCATAAGCCACCACAGAAAGGACTAGAAGCCATCAAATATTTCTTGCTAAACACTTCAGAAGAAACTCCTAATTCTTATTCCCAAATTCTGTTCAAACTGGTGTAGATAACTGTGGTGCTTTGGTTATATAGGGAATAACTCTTTAGACTACTAGTTAAAAGACACTTGAAATTATGTTAGTTTACCAAAGTGAAACAAGTCATACTGCGGAAACCAGAAACGTTCAGTCTAGATTCTCTGTCCCAAATAAAACATGAAAAGTAAACCAACTGCATAATGGAATAAATGAAATGCTAAAAGCTTGTTGTTTTTTTCTCAAATTTCATTATTTTGTCATGTATTTCATGAGGCTGTTGCTCTATAGAGTCATGATTATGTGAGCATTTTTGCTTATTAGCATACCAAGGTTTTATTCTGAAGTACAGGGAAACTGAAAATATGCTGTTAAACCTCTAGAAATACAAAGCAAAGGGAAAAAAGACTCCAAATTATCTTTGGTAAAAAAGATAAGGTGGGGGGGGGACGCTAAGCTGGTCATACAATTTCAGGGTATGTATCTGAGTGCTATATTTGAGTACACTTTATTTGAATGCTGTGTTGCACCACCAAGTTGAAAATTATTATCTAGCCTCAAGAGAAATATATGCTAAGTAATATGACCAGGTCTAGATGAGGGTGATTCCACTGTATAATTTCAGTGCCATGTGAATTTACAGGCAGGCACTTAAAACTTCATTCTTGCAGAATACTCTGCAATACTCTACTCTTGTAGAATACTCTGTATGAGACCTTGCCATAGGAGACCTTGCCATAGCAAAGTTGCACAGAATAACTACTGCCTGTCTCTTAGGAACAATGTTCACATTTTTAAAGCAAACCAAAAAGACCTTGCCCACTTGCAGCATAATAATATCAACATGTACTTGGTTTGTCATCAACTATAACTCCAGATTCCCTTAAATTAATCAATATTTTGTAATAGTGCAAAAATTGACGAAAAAAAGCTCCATTTTTTTTTAACTGAATTATCTTAAAAATTAACAAATTCAATTTAACTCTCTCCTTCAAAAAAAAGGGGAGGGGCATTAAATTTTGGGTCGAGAGATTTTACTTCTAGTTTCATCCCAAAGTGAATTTTTGTGGCTATGTTACGAACTCCTGAAAATTGCAGTTCATAATGGAAACATTGGCAGAACTTGAACAGCGCTGCTGTAAAGTACTATGAAGCTTTAAGTTTTTCCACTTTTAGACCTGGAATAAAACTAAATTACAACACTTTCCATACAGGCATTTGATTTTTCCCCCAGTAATTTCTATTGGATCTGTCCAGTGTTTCCTGATTTCCTGTATTGCCATTGGACTTCTTTCCTATTGACTAGGCAGTTCATTTCATTCAATCAGTAGATTTACCAATGGAAATACTCGAAGTGTTGTTTGCTGGGGCAGAGGGTGCTAGTAAATGTATTGCTGACTTGAGGAAAGTTACAGTGCAGATTTATGGAAGAAATTTACAGCAAACAGGGCCAGAATGAGTGTTATGGGACTCAGAAAAGATGTGAAATGATAAGGGTCCCTACAATGTTGTTCTGCAGAACAAAAATGTTCTTCCAGACTCCATCCAAAACACAAAGGCAATCTAAGAATAGACTATCAAGATTGTTTCCCAAGGCAGGACAAATAGAGCAGTGATGTGATTTTCTCATAGCATTACAACATGCCAGGATATTCCAACAGGAGTAGTTTTATCTGAAAATGGATGTGTCAGGGCCTGCTCCTGACACCACTAGTGTTCGGCCCCCCTCCGACCTGCACAGTCGAAGAGGGAGGGTAGTTTGATATCTGTGCAGCAAATCACAGACTGACAAATCTCCCAAGGAAAAATCAAATGCAGGGTTTATTTTGGAAACAGGCAAAATAACGAAGCAGATACTCAGGTGCACGCTGAGTGTCATCTTCCCAAAGCTACACAAACAGTTCTCAATCTGGTCAGATCACAGTCTATACCCTGAATACAGCCAAGGTTGCAAAATAAAACTCAGGTTCGATTTGACACACCATAATGCCAGGAGAGAAAGAGAAGGCACAGTAAGATAAGTCAGAAAGAGAGAGAGGAGAAAAGTAGGTAGTAGGAGGTGAGGGGGAAGAAGGGAAAAAAAAAAAGGTCACCACTCCAGAGGGCGTGGCAGTTCCTCTGGAAAACGTGGTCTATCCAGCAGCAACTCCAGCAGCAGTTCTTCAGGAGCACATGGTCATTTCTCCAGGCCAGTTCTGTTGGGGTTGTGGGTACACGTGCTGTGCCTTCGTGGCAAGTTCTATTTATAGGTCAACTCTGTGCCCCATTAGCATTTGAGGGGTGTTCTCGAGGTTCTTGAATTAAGGCTGGGGGCTCAAAGTCAGTGAGGTGGAAAGGGGTGGGGGGGGTGGGGGGCAGTGCTCCTTCCACCCCAGGAGCCACAGAATAGCCACTCCAGCACATGTGAGGGCAGCCCTGCACTCAGACAATGTTTAAGACAGCAATAGAAGCAAAGAAGTTGATCTTTACAAGATGTAAAAGCAAAAATCAGAATGGAAGTAGAAGGTGAACAAGTTTTTTTTTCTGGAATTATTCCTGGAGTCAGTTCTTATACTGGCGCAGGCTGCAGGAAGCTAAAGATCAAAGTGTGGGTTATTTATCTGTGACTTCAGTGCAAGTGATCTCTTTAGCTACTTCAGTCCTTCAGGCAGGAGTTGCAGTGCCACTTATTTGGCCCCTGTGGTATTCCTCTTACAAATTATGGAACCAGGAAATAACCTACCCCTGCTTTTCTGGTTTGGGTCCCTCCTTGAAGATGTGGTTGTTCCTGGCATGAACAACTGGTTCAACTGGGACAACTATTCCTAGCTGATTTGTATTTCACTGCCTTGTCCAGGCAATTTTGCCTTCAGCCCCGTGACAACTCCCAAAACTGTCAAAATTAGTGAGACTTTGGTATGTAGTTGTGCTTACTGTTTCCAGAGTTCTCCATGGGCAGCAGGTAAATTTCTTTGGGCTGTAATTGGAATAATACTAATACAAAATACGGGAGACAGGTGCCTTAAGATTAGTCTTAGGGTCGTAGATAAAAGCAATGTCTACATTCCCTGGATGACTGAATCATTTCTGAAAAGTGAATTATCTTAGGTTGTATTAGCATTCCCACAGAAGGCTTTATCTATGTCAATACTATTTCTGCACTTGCCTTTTCCTGGGTGTACAGGCAAAGCCTGCAGTCCATTCTTGTGAAGAACACAATTGTTCTTTCCCAGCCAACTAGAGAACTTTGTGCCTTTGTGGGGACATTCTAGTTCTAGCAGTGGGCAACTAAGAAACTAGGCAACTCTCCTCCTTTCTCTGCTGCAAAGTAAGTGGGTTTCGTCATAAAGCATATCTAAAACACAGACCCTTCTAAAATTATTTTAGATCCAGACAAGAAAAACAGCTTCACCCAGATATGGCTGAAGATTGTACCTGTCATTTGCCTGAAGTTAACTACCTGTAGCTCTATACTGGATGGAAGCATATGCAAGCTCCATTATCTGCTGCAGGAAAAGTTAGTTCCTTAGCTTTCACTGAGAAGCTGAGCAATTCCAGTTGACTTTGAGGGTGAACTCCATTAGCCATTTCTGAAAAAATGTGTAGTCTTGAGCCCCCAGTAAAGGTAGTGATAAACTGGAGCAAGTTCAGAGAACCACTACAATGGTGAGGAAGCTGGAGAATGCTATATGCAGTCTTCCACTATCCAAAGTCGAGGAAATGAGGTCAGACTGAGAACATCACCATGGCAAAAGGGCCATAGATCATAGAATCATAAAATCACCAGGTTGGAAAAGACCACTAAACCATGTCCCTGAGCACCTCATCTACCCATCTTTTAAATACATCCAGGGATGGTGACTCATCCACCTCCCTGGGAGCCTGTGCCAGTGCGTGATGACCCTTTCTGTGAGAAATTTCTATCTGATACCTAGTCTGAACCTCCCCTGGCACAGCGTGAGGCCATTGCCCCTTGACCTCTCACCTGGGAGAAGAGGCGAGCTCCCTCCTCTCTACAACCTCCTTTCAGGTAGTTGTAGAGAGCAATAAGGTCTTCCCTCATCCTCTTCTTCTCAAGGCTAAACAACCACAGTTTCCTCAGCTGCTCCTTGTAAGATTTGTTCTCCAGCCCCTTCACCAGCTTCATTGCTCTTCTCTGGACTCGCTCCAGAGCCTCAACATCCTTCTTGTGGTGAGGGACCCAGAACTGAACACAGGATTCAAGGAGCGGTCTCACCAGTGCCAAGTACAGAGGGAGAATAACCTCCCTGGACCTGCTGGCCACACTGTTTCTGATCCAAGCCAAGATGCCATTGGCCTTCTTGGCCACCGGAGCACAGTGCTGGCTTATGTTTAGTTGCTGTCAACCAACACCCTCAGGTCCCTCTCCTCCAGGCAGCTTTCTAGACAGACTTCTCCTAGTCTGTAACACTGCATAGGGTTGTTGTGCGCCAAGTGCAGGACCTGGCACTTGTCCTTGTTAAACCTCATGGCATTGGTCTCAGCCCAGCGGTCCAGCCTGTTCAGATCCCTTTGCAGAGCCTCCCTGCCCTCCAGCAGATCAACACTTCATCCCAGCTTAGTGTCGTCTGCAAACTTATGATCACAAGCTGTAAACAAGGGAAATTGTGTTTGAGTGTGAGGGACACATCATAAGAGGGGCTAAGCACCATAAAAAGTCTCTTCTGGAAGTTTCAGAACCTCAACTGGACATGGTCTCACTTTGAACACTTCGAAGCTGGCACTGCTCTGAGGAAACGAGCGGGTGACCTCCTGAGGTCCCTTCCAACCCACTTTTTGTCAATTAATCTGGAATCATTTTACCAGAGGTAGTGTCAGTATGGAAGAAAAAAAATACCAGAACTGAGGATTTGAGAAACATGTATATATCTTTATCCCCAACTGTGAGAAATATATTTCCAGCAATTTAGTTTTAGTGGTTTAGTTCTCCTTTGGAAAATAAAATTAGGAGCAGTCTATAGCCTGGAAGTGAGAAATCCAGTAGCACTCAGAGCAGCTTAAAATATTAACCTCCTGATTCTCTAAATTAAATCATTAAAGAAAGAGCTCATTTCCATTACAAAGCAGAAAGTGACTGTAATTTTTCCTAATATGCATTGAAAAGTATCAAAATCAACATTCTCTGAGGGTGTTTGTGTATGTGTGTATAAATTAACTTTGATTTATACATTTTCAGTCACTTTAATGTACATAATTTTGCATTTAAAAAATCGTGAGCATGGAGTTGTCATATAGAATATTTTGGAAAACAGTGTGCTCAAAAAATTATGTAGCATTCTGAAAAGTTAAGGTAATTTACATTTACTACTGACTTTTTTTTGTTTCCTTCAGTTGAAGCACAGTTGTGGAATGTACAAAATGTGAAGAACTGGTCTTTTGCTAACATATCACCCGTACCTGTCTTCTTACTTTGCGTTAGCTTTACTTTAAAGCTTACCAAAAAGATGGCGTGCCACGTAAAACAGTCTAACTCGACCAGATGAATAAACAACCAGAGACACCGTAATTGGTGCTCCACAGTGCTCATTGTGGAACCTATGTTGTGCACAAAGCCAGGAGGCAGATTTGGGATTTTTGGGGGCCTTCTGTATTCTGAGCTTGCCTGACTCACTTTCCTCTGTTCTGCTCAGTTGTTAATACAAAAACCAAAATTAACCAAAAGCGCATAACCTTCTGTTATAGGATCCTCTTTGTTTTTAAACATTGATAAGGGCACTTTGTAAAACCAGCTTTTGATTTGTAGCTCTCTATATCTGGAAGAGACTGAGAGATGCTAATGTCTCTTCTGGCATCTGTAGCTATTTTGCTTTCTGAAGATTTGTGGGTTTTAAATGGCATAAGATCAAGCAATAACAAAGCTGTGACAGACAGGATTTCTGTTGAGGTACAGAATGAGTCTTTCCTCTCCAAACACATTGCTTACTTTGCAAGTCAGTGTCTGCTCACTCTAGTGTCCCCTTTTGTGTAAGGGTCATTACTTCAGATGTAAGATTCTGAGAAAAAATACACAGATTGCATCTGTGAGTAGATGAAAGAAGGCTCTGAGATGGAATTTCTTTTCTGCTCAGGTAGGCTTTTTCCTGCACCATAGATGTCCTCACAAGACAAGCAAACATAGTCTCTGTTATTAAGCCAAAAGGAGCAGATAAATCTGACAGATTTTGCTTCTCTGCTGTTTTTTTTTCTTCTTGGTTTATAAAAGGTCACAGTGTGAACCACTTCAATGCCTTCCAGGGTTTTCTTTTACATTTTATAGTGCTTGCATGATCTCAGTGAGGGAGCATATTTATTGTGCATGCCATTCAATTTAGATTCAACTGCAGCACATGATTACAGCAACTTAGAGGAAAAAACTGGAAAATAAGTCCCTGATGTAAAACTGGTAACTGAGCCAAAACAGTAGTGCCAGTTATTTCAGTGCCTCACACAGTGATTTATGAATTCACTGCAAACACATTTAGCGATTTATTGGGACAACTGTGCATATTAACCAGCTGTCTTGAAACTTTAGGTGCAAACCTCTTTTGATGATAATTTTTCCTTTTAATATTTTACAGAGAGGCATTAGAAGTAGGGAAAAGCTTATGTTTACATCATAGTTTTCAGTGCCACCCGTGAGTTCATCCCTTCAGTCTCTACTGTATTATTTTATTTGGGAAAATATATGCAATGTGTCATGGAAGAATGAGTACCTACAGCACTGATCTGAATCCTATAGCTATTTAATAAGCTGATGCATAATCCATTTTTTTCACTTGTGTATTGCACATGCATGTGACTATTTAGCTCTTTTAGGCTGCTGAAGAGCGTGAAAAGCAATTCCAGCCTTTGCTTGCTCTTTCCTAATTTGCACAGAAGATTGCAAGTAAGGACAAAATAATTTTTGGGAAACGTCTGCCAACTTCCTGACCTTATAGCAGCTCACACAGTTATGTTGCTTTTATTTTAGGCAGGCAATTACTTAGCTTTATAATAGTTTCTATCACAAACCTTCTGTCCAAGAAAGACATTTACAAATCATGCTTGTGTTGGTGTTAAATGCAAAAGTTCGGTCAAACCTTTCAAACCACGTATGAGACACCAAAATACATCTTACTAGAGAATATTACAGCTGCCATCTTCCCCCTAAACCTGCAGTGAGACATGACTAAATGCTACCTAAAGGGAGATGGAAGCTTGGAAAGCTCCAAGTTATTTCTTTATGTTCAGTTTAGAGGCTAAAAGATGCAATAGCTCAGATTTTTTTTATTCAGTACGTTCCCATCCCACAACTTTATCTCTATGATCAAGCGGACTCTATTAATGAAGTCTTCCTACTCCAGCTAAAGGAGGCATCCTGCTCACAGTCTCTCATCCTGCTGGGGGACTTCAACCACCCTGACATCTGCTGGAAAAGTAGTACAGTGAGCTCTAGGCAATCCAGGAGACTCCTGGAATGCATCAAGGATAACTTTTTAATCTGGGTAATAGACAGACCTAGAAGAGAGGATGCAATACTGGACATGATGGTCATTAACACAAATGAGCTAATTGGTGATGTCAAGATTGGAGGCAGCCTGGGCTGCAGTGATCATGCACTGGTGGAGTTTGGAGTGTTGAGGGATACGGGGCAGGCAAAGATTAACATCAGGTCCTCGAATTTTAGTAAACCCAACTTCCAGCTCTTCAAGGAGTTAGTCAGTAGGATTCCCTGAGAAACTGCCCTCAGGGATATGGGAGCGGAACAGACCTGGTACAATCTTTAAGGATGCTTTCCATAGAGAGCAAGTGCTCTTGATCCTCTGGTATAAGAAACTGAAAAGAAGGCAAGAGACCAGCATGGCTGAGTCAAACTAAAGGACAAGAAGGAAATAACACAGGTAGTGGAAGCAAGGGCAGGTATCCTGGGAAGAGCACAGGGACACTGCCCAGTTGTGTAGGGATAGATGGGTCAGGAAGGCCAAGGTGCAGCTGGAGCTGAACTTGGCAGGGGGTCCAAATACTAATAAGAAAGACTTATGCAGGTCTGTCATCCAAAAAAGAAAGGTCAAAGAAAGCATACTGGCCCTGGTGAGCACAACTGGCAATCTCAGACTGGTAACGATAGATAAGGAGAAGACTGAGGTGTTCAACTGTTTTGTCTAAGTCTTCACTGACAACCTTTCTTCCCACACATCTTGAGTGGAAGAACTACAAGACTGGGAACCAGGGGAGCAAAGACCCTGCCTCTGGAAGCCAAGATCAAGTTCATAACCACCTGAGGAACATGAACATAAATAAGTCTCTGCAACTTGACAAGGTGCGTCCCAGAGTCCTGAGGGATGGGATGCCATCCAGAGGCACCTGGACAAGTTCACAAAGTGGGCCTGTGCAAAGTCTTGCACCTGGGTCAAGGCAGCCCTCCATATCAGTACAGGCTGGGGATGAAAGGATTGAGAGCAGTCCCATAGAGAAGGATTTCAGGGTACTGGTGGATGAAAAGCTGGACATGAGCCAACAACATGCACTCAGCCCAGAAGGCAAACTGTATCCTGGTCTGCATCAAAAGAAGAGTGCCTAGCAGCTTGAGGGAGGTAATTCTACCCCTCTGCTCTCTCAAGACCCCACCTGGAGTACTGCATCCAGCTTTGGAACCCTCAACACAAGAAACATGGACTTGTTGGAGTGGGTCCAGAGGAGGGCCACAAAAATGATCAGAGGGCTGGAACACCTCTCCTATGACGAAAGGCTGAAAGAGTTGGGTTTGTTCAGCCTGGAGAAGAGAAGGCTCTGGAGAGACCTTATTGCAGTCTCTCAGTACTAACAGGGGGCTTATAAGAACAATAGGGACAAATATTTTAGCAATGCCTGTTGCAATAGGACAAGAGGTAATGGTATTAAACTAAAGAGAGGAGATTCAGGAAGAAATGGTTTACAATGACTGTGGTGAAACATTTGCACTGGTTGCCAAGAGAGGTGGTAGATGCCCCATACCTGGAAACTTTCAAGGTGAGGTTGGACAGGGCTCTGAGCAGCCTGCTGTAGTTGAAGATGTCCCTGCTTATTGCAGTGGGGATGGATGAGATGACCTTTAAAAGTCCTTTCCAACCCAAACCATTCTATGATGGTAAGGTAGCACAGCAAGTGGATAGTGGATAGTAAGAGCTGTCTAAGTCTTGTGGCAGGAGGTTGGAAGTAGAGACTTGTTTTTCACACAGGATAAAATCTTGATCTCAGTCATCCCATCTGGCTGGTTACCTGCTAATAGGGTAGATATCAATATAAACACTTTAGAAGGTATTCTTGGTTTTGTAAATGTTCGGTGGGGCTTGGGTCGTAACAACAGTAGAAAAGATCCCTTTACTCTCACTGTATACATACTGCACGTGCCTAGGGCTCAAATGACTCAGTCTTGTTGAATATCTATTTTTAAAAGCTACGTAGTTTTAGAAGTTATGTACAGAGTCTCCAATGTACATCTACATGGTACAATGAGGTCATTTTTCTGGATAATTGGGAAAGTTAAGTAATTGCTTGAAAAAGTAAACATTTCTTTTAACGTCTGTGGAGCAAGTCTTAGAGCTGTTTCATACCTATACTTCTGAAATTAAACAGTGGTTTACATCAACATGAAATCCATCTTGAGCTATCCTATGATGTCATGTGGCACTGCCAGAGCCTATACAGGCTATTTCAATGCCCTTCATTCATAATGGGGACCCTCATTGTGATTACACTTTTCCCTTAGACAGTGAAGGGCAATAAATAAAATGTGGTATCCATATGATTTGTGTGTATTTGTAATGTATCTGTTGACAGTTTAAGACACCAGTGGGACAGACTGGGAGAGCGTTCTCTCTTTTATTACCTTTATGCTCTCCAAAGCACAACCTTGTGGCTTTAAAGTAATGTACCTGTTGGCATACTCCTGTGGCAGCAAGATACTTTGAAACCAGCCCCTTTTTTTGCAATTGTTGTATTTATTCAGGACCAAATCAAATGATCTTGGGTTGTGTCTAGTCTTCCTTATTTTATGTAGTTTAAGGTCATAATTTCCAATTTCAGCCCTGTCAATGAATGCAGCTTCTATGCTGATAATGTCCAGCATTCTCTGGGGCACTTTAGTACCTTCTTCAGTAGAATTTTCCATAAAAATTCCCTAATTCCTCAGTCTCTGGATAGGATTTATCTATAAGATCAACATTTATGTTTGCATGTCAGAAATCTTGATTCTGGAATTACTGCTTCTGATGTAGTATCACAATCTAATTGCTGCTTTGTTTTTACCTGCTCTCTGTAGTTTTTACTCACTTATGTGATTTGCCAGACTCTTAGACTCAAACTCCATCAGACAAGACTCATCTTTTTGTCATCTTAGTTTGATAACTCAAACTCTGACTGTGGTGTTAGTTAATTATTTCTATTCTGATTATTCACATTAAACAGTAATATTCAAGTCGCTGAGATGGGAAAAAATTTGGATAGCAAAAATGCCAGTTTGATAAGCGAAGGGCAGAGTTAATGATCAAAAGATGAAAGGAGCAGATTTTAGATTTTGTTGCAATGAAGATGAGTGCACTGCATAGGAAAAGGGGAAATGGTGTGGTCTCAGAGGTTGAGATTCTGCATAATGGAGTAGACAATGGAGCCCTCGGTTACAATACGAACACTGTGAACAAATAAAGAGTTGGGGAGAGATGACAAAGTGGAAAAATAAGAAATCCAGGATGACTTAGAGACCCAAAGGTCTTTGAAGGGGGACCATAGCAGCTGAGATTCAGTAGTCATTCTTGACCACAGGAAGCAAAAGGGAAGAAAAGAAACAGAAAACTGGTGCCAGAAGTGGATCCTCAGCAGAAGTCACTGATAAACTCAGCCCTCTGATGGCTGGTTAGATACCCTGTAATAGTTCGGAGGATGTAATATTTCAGAGGGGCTTAGCCATGTTTGATTTTGGCTTTCATTTCTCTTCCATTTCATTCTGTGAAAGCCTGATTTGTGTTAAAGTTTATAATGGAAAGTCTGCGCTTTCCTCATTGACAAATGGAAATCGCAAATGAATCTTCAGCAATATCTTGATTAGAGTTGTGAAGTTTTGAAACTTGAAAAAAAACCAACGGAGTCGCAAAAAGCAGAATAGAAATCCATGGCTTATGTGACTTTGGTGCAGTAAATTAAGAAAGAATGGAACAAAGGGCAAGAAGCTTAAAAAAAACCCCAACAAAACTGTTATAAATGATCAAGAAATACAATTCAATCTATTTTCAAGCCTCCTCTGAGATGGATGGTTCCATGAGAATGAAGATGAAGATAAAACAGGATGAATACAGATGTTAAAAACCTCTTTTGCATAGCAATAATGGCAGTTACAAGTTAATGCCTGTGTTTTCTATCTCTACACATATAAAAGTGTGTTCATATTCCACTTGTTCATTCAGACACCAGTCAACACTGACTTACATACTTACAAAGCAGTTTGCGTAAAACCTGTGTTGATTGGCACCAGAGGGCCAAATAGAAAAAAGTAATTTTTAACAGGTTAGGGTTTTTTATTCTACAGCCATTGTAAGCATGTTAAAGCATTTATTACAGCACCCGAGGTTGTGTGTTTATTTTAGGGACAATATGTAATTTTTTTCTCCAAAAATATCACAGAACAAATTATCTTCCAGGTAATGTTCTACCTGATTTCTGATCAGACCCCTCTGAAAACATTTGTAGTTCATTTAAAGACCCAGAATTAACCAAGTCTTGAGAGAAACTGTGCTAGCTTCCTCAGCACAGGATGAAGTTTGTTGATTAGCAATTATGGTCTTTGAATGACAAACGTGTGAGACAAGCCCCCAGTCTGAAGCCAGAAACTTGAAGAAAAGCCTTATTCTGACTCAGAGAAATCTGTTCACTGATCAAACTGTCAATGCTTTTCCCATGCTCTTTGGGTAATCCTCCAGCTGTACAGGCTTCCGGCAGAAAAATGCTGCTTCGGGTGGTTTGTAACCACATTTACAAACTCCTCCAATTGCAAAGATCAGGAGGGAAGTAGATGCCTCAAATCGGGTACAGAATTCCATTACCTTGAAGTCTGGCTGCATTACCCTGTCCTCATTATAGGTGAACAATTGGATTTTTTACACATGCTTTTGAGACCAAAGAGGGCAGGAGTTGCTTAGAAAATGTCCAAGTACTCCACTATGTTTTTAGATGCAGGATTTCTGCTTTTGATTTTCTTTCACTTTTTGAAGTGTAGATAATTTTTATATTCTTTTTTAAGTTGCTAGCCACTATTCATGACTAACTCATTATTAAGGTTCAGTTAAAAACTTACCTCAGCTCTTAGAGGAAAATAATGTCTGAAAAACTTAGCCAAAGAATGAATCAGTGTACTTTGCATTTTGTGCGAACAAAATGTTCTTGATTGAACTTTGATTATTTTTATGAATCTTATTTTTTTATTTAAATATATTGAAGAAAGATATTAATGTTTGCTTGGAAACTGTTTGCCTTTTAACTTTCTTAAGGTTAGCTGTTGACCTAAGAAAAGAGCTGGGTGCACAATGGATTTTTTACTATTATTGTGCAACTACCTTAACTCAGATGAATCCCTGCGCTTGTTCCAAACAATGCTGCTTTTGGAGTATTGCAGAATCAGTAACCAAAACTTTTCTTCCAATTCTTCACCCCAGATAGATGATGGATAAAACTGAAAATAAGCACTAGGATCACGTGTGTTTTATTTTATGCAAATAATTTTAAATAAAATAGGTATTCACATTTCTAAAATTTCCTTGAATGTAAGGGATTGGTTGATATTCTCCAGACTTTTTGGGAAAACTTTCAACCTTACTTGCTTTGCTAGATTTCAGTAAGAGAAGGAACAACACCATTGTGAAGGGTGCTGGTGAGATAGTGTCCAAACCACACTACACATCTCTGGTCATCTGTGCTCTGGAAAGATCAAATGAAGTAAAGCATGTGTCTCCTGTGAAGGGAGAGTAAACACTTGGCTGTTCAGCACAAAAATGAGGAAGATGACTCTTCAATGTGAGCCAGTCATGGGGATTAAGGGAATAGGAAAGAATTACTTAAACTAAATTGGCCTTTGAACAAATGAGCTCGAACAATCTATGGATAAATGAAGCTTTCAGAAGAAGCTTAAGTACAGGGTCTGGAACAGTCTTGTAGTCAGGAGAAAGGAGTGAAACACTGACCTACTTTCGGTTGGAGCACCATCAGTTACTAAAGGAGCTTTTATAATGCAGGTATTGAGTGGTCCAAAGATCCCAGGAGGTCCCTCCCTGGCCTGTCACAGGGAGCATAAAAACAACAGCAGGATCTTAACAGGTTTGTCAATGATGATCTCTTTCCTCAGTGTTCTCATTGCTTTTCATGTGTATCTTTATTCTTCTTTAATTAAACAAAAATTCAAATTGACAAAACCCCTGCACTTTAAAGATTTTTGACTGTAAAATATTTGAGTGAGGGAGCAAGAAACTGAATTACTTCTTGAAAGAAGAAAAAATACAGTAGAGCCGTCTCATTTCCCTCTTGAGTTTTTCTGTTCCTTTTGCATGTTTGTGATCTCACCAGGAGCCTGTGTTGTTGGCCACATGGTTTTAGTACTGCAAAATAAAAGAAAAATAAGGAGTCAAAGGTATTTGCATGATCTAGATTTTTAGGGATTCTAATTTTTTTGAGAATGTGAAATTAAAAATTTCTACTCTGGTTATGATGACTAAAATTAAGTTTACATTGTGAGTGACAGTCATTTCCTTCTAGTATTGCAGGTGCATTCTAGTGATCCTAATCCACTTTCTCATTGAATAAATGGCAGGATCACAATTTTGGTTCTCTGCAAAATGCCAATTAACACCCTTCAAAGTAATTTTAGCTAAAGCCATGCATTATTTGGGTACAGGCAAGGATGAATAGGCACAGCTTTTTGTCTATAGCAATAAGGTCATTCAGGGGAGATCAGAAGTACAGTAGATTAGCATCTCCATTATGTGCCTGCCTCCTTTCTGAAAAAACGTCCAGTCAAGGCAATAAAACAGGCTTCAGTCCCCATGACTGTTCAGCTGAAAGCTATGTCAGGGCACATATATCAACTTTCCAAAGCAGTAACAACACATTAGCTCATTAGTAGCTTCATACAAAACAGAACTGGAGTCCCTCGGGGAATAGTTTATAGCTGCCTTTGTGTAGCAGGGATTTTGACAAAGCACTACAAAGTGTTTGAGGCTCTAAGGAGGAGTGAGATTATGACAAAGAAGAGACAATAAAACATGGAATGGTTGGACTCAATGATCCAGTGGGTCTCTTCCAACCTGGTTATTCTATGATTCTATGGGGTGTATCCCATTAGGTTGTTGCCATAAACCTTTCTCTGTGATTAAATCTCAAAAAAATCCATAATATCTTAAGACAAGTACATGTATGTTTAATTCAATTATTTGAAGTAAAAAAAAAAAAAACCTAAGTTAAAAATGCCACCTCTTGCTTTTCTAATTCCCATAGGCACTATTGTCTGAAATCACATTAGATTTCTATGAGACAGGTTTTTCAGTGTCAGCATCCATATTTTTTTTAAAAAAAATGGGATTTTTAACACAGTCAGTTCAAAATAAATAAAATAAAGGTGAAAAATTTCAGCATAAAATTTCACTCTGCTGTCCATAGACAGTAGGGCATTTTGGTTGATGCAGAGACACAGAGTATTTTGCTTATTACAAAATATTTTGAGATCTTTTATGTGAAGAGCCAGTTGATCCAGCTTTTATGGATTAATTTTTATGTTTAATCACCAAAGGAGATGGAAATAGTGGGCTCCTAGTAATACTTTCTTTCAGAGAAATAATCAGATATGGCTAAGTACTTTTGAAAAAACTACTGAGATGGGTCTGTATCTTTAGAAATGCGTCTAAAAAGCTTTGAAATTTAATTCTAATACAGTCAAAATCTAGTTCCCATCAGACATTATATATTTACATGAAGATGTAGCATTAATTTTCTGTATGATCAGAAAGCCAGATGCTTGCTATTTTCCTCATAAGACGTATCTCCCCTCTTTGGCACAAAACATATTTGCTGTGAGTATGGATGTAAAGCTGTAAACCTATGTCATAGCTATCAGAGTCTGATAAAAAAAAAGCAACATGACTTTTATGGAAATCTGACAGCCTCAGCAGCAGTTTAATTCTAAAATGCTGCTGGTAAAGAAAAATCGATTTAGGTGTTGCATATTATAAAATGTCCACCTCATCAAGTACTCTCAAAACATAAATGCTGAAACTGAGCGGAGTAATACAGCAGTATGGATCCTCTTGCCATAAAAAAAAGTTTAAAATATAGCATCCATTTACTTTGGTTTGCCCTGTCTTTTCTGCTGTGCTTTAAGGGTAGTGATGGAAAGGAATTAATTTACTGTGGACAGGTGCAGCATTAGCAAAGTATGGATTAATGAAAAACTAAAAAATGCATTCTTTATGCAGAAATTGGAATTTCATGTTCTTTCTGAAGATGTTACAGAAACATGGGGTGACATTTGAAGATATTCAGCCCCTAACTATATGAATTAATTCCTGCTGTCACAGGACTGGATTAAGGGTTGGAATTTATTGTAAAGGCTGTGAACATATTTATTTATTTATTTGTTGCTTGCCACAGGGTATTTTGAAAGGAATTGGTGAGTGCAATGGAAAACAACTTGAAGCTACCACAGCCAGTCATCCAAAACCCTGAAGGTTACCCACTGACTTCTCTCTCTGTTGCCAGTTTCTGCAAGCGTGAACATCTGAATTTAGTCATTTCCTGAGTGTTTGTCTAGTCTGCAAGGCAAGCTGTATGTCTCAGTTTAGCTATTCTCTGCAGACCTTTCCAATTGGTTAAAGAGGATAGCTCAGCTATATTTAACATGACAAATAAAGAAAATTCATAGAATCCTCAGTTGTGAGAGTGGATTATACATAGAACTTTAATACTGATCTTAAAGCAGTAATGATAAAAAGTGAATAACACCTCCCTCATCATATGTGGTAGCTTTCATCTGAACTTTGCTCACAATTGTTTTGCTGCTTTTTTTTTTTTATTTTGTAAACCACTATTAATCTGCTGAGTTTCACAACATTTGCACAAGGTAGATGTTATCAATAATATGCAGACCAGGAAAATATGATACGGATGCTGCATCTCCTCTTGGGAAGTACCAGTAACATGGCTACCAATGCTGCTATTATCCAGGGAAATGTTGCAAAATTTCCTGAGAGAATAAAAACACTAAGTGACTTGTCCATGAGTCACTGGAAGAATTAGAAGTTTAAACCAGGAGCCTTGCTACAGCTCCATGTACTAACCTTACACAGTGCCTACAACCATGCTTATGTGATAAATTGCTCAAATCAAATGATAATTCTTTTCCAAAATAAAAATAAGCCATATATTTAAGTGCTGCAGCAACCATTTGACTTCCTCCTACACTGAAATAAGAAAAAATAAGGATATCATCACTTCTTAGTGGAAAAAAATATTTCATTCAAGAATCCATGTTTACTGTCCCTTTTTTTCCTATTTTTTTAAATCCAGATATTGAACTCCCTGTAACACAAAAGCTAAGATGAAGCTGTGAAATGTAGGCTGTTAAGATGAGTTGGGAAATAGAAACTCGGGTTCTGCTGTTTTGTGTTTGTTTGTTTGTTTTTAATACCACATTACAAATTCTGTCTTTTGGCAAAAACCTTGTTGAATTTTAAGTACATTTTTACATTTATAGGAAAATACTAATTTATGAAGACGTAGCAGGTCTCAGAATTAATGATGAATAATCTTGAGGATTTTTTTTCTAGGTAAACCTACAAGATTTTTTTTAATCTTAAAATATGTTCTCTTTTTAAACCTCTTATCTCTGCCAACCTGAAGTGTGTACTGTAAGTCATCCAGTTTGCCATCTCTTTAAAACTCCTTTTACATCAAGTCTCCCAGAAATGCCTTCTGGAAAGGGTCTCTGAGAACTGAACAACTTGTATAATCAACTAAGCCTGTATGTGTATATATACATACATGTATAAATTGAGCTGGAAATAGTATATAATTTTTTTTATAGCTTCCGTTGCCTAAAATACCTTGAAAGTAGTTTTTCAAATGCTGTAATGGTATTTTTAGTTTTGAACCTAGACAGAAAACAGTAGTGATACAATCTGAGGTTTCAGAAATTTTTAAAATATGATCTTCCTCCCCTTAAGCATCACCAATATTCTCAATGAAGCTGGAACACAATCATCACCTCATTTCAATGCCATAAGTTCCCATAGGTGTTCAGGGTTTGTTTTTTTGGTTTGTTTGGTTTTTTGGGTTTTTTTTTACAATATGGGATTGCATAACCACCACTCTTTATTAAGATGAAAATGCAAAGAGAAATCCTGATTCACCTTTTGGTGCATCCAGTAACAGTTCAGGAACAGGGCAGGAGCAGACAAATATGAAGAATGAAAAGAACATGTTGGTGGGAACTATTTAAGGACAGAGAAAGTGGAATTGAACTGGAGTGACTTCTTTTTATGCTACTGCCCTCTTTCTAAAGATTTTAGTGTTAAGAAGAAAAAGTTCTCTCTTCCTCTCCTGCTCACAACAAGGAAATATTTCCAACTTCAGGAAAATACAACTCAAGTCCTAAAAAGCTTCTGCCTGAAAACAAAAGTTGGAATATCTGGTGGGGGCTGTAATTTTCTCATCACTGCCTGATTCTCTTCCATAAATCAGGACTTGTGACTGGATTATATCACCCATAAAAAACCTTGGCCAGTGCTTCTAGGGGGACAATCTCTCCCCTCATCCTGACTGGAGACCATACTGAGAGCACTTTGGTCATAAATAAATACAGAATGCAGTGTGTTCAGCTGACTCTCTAGCTTCCTGCTGAAAGGCAAGTACAATGTCAAAGTTGCTCTGGACAGTGGAAGACCATGAAAAGAAGGGAGAATTAAGAGTTTGGTGTATTTTGCAGTAGTCAGGGCAGAGAATTAAGGAAAATTTAAAAAGAAAAAAGCATACCATCTTCATGGAAACCACAGATTTATAGTATGGTTGGACTTAATGATCTCAAAGGTCTTTTCTAGCCTAGGTATTCTATGAAAATGGGGTTTTTAATGTTCACCAAGATCCCATCTTTACTATTTTTTAGCCATACCAAACGTCTTAAATCCCTTATATGATCATTCAAAACACGGCAGTGAGAATCTATTTGAAATAAATCCCAAAACTCTATTCGTATTTGCCCACCATGAGGAACTGCTTTGCCTCTGTCTGCTCCAACCAAAGCACAGATCAGACATACACAGGCAGCATGGGCAATGAGAGCTCAGGCTGAAGCCCAGGAACCCAAGCCCACAGCTGCAGGGTCTACAAAACCTCCAAAGGTCACTTTACCTAAGTGGTCTCTTTATTTAGCCTTTTAAAATGGCAACTGGTGCTGAACCCACTCAATTACCATATACTGGAAAAGTCAAAGTATCTTTCATCAGTCCTCTTATGACAGGTTTTTGCTCACTTGATGAGAATGATGAAAAGGAGACTGGCTGCAGTTTAAACTGAGAGATAAAATAAATTCAAGACCAACAGTAATGGGAAGAACCAAGCTGGGAAAATACCCCCAAAGAATAAAGAGTCAAAGGACAAGGTGGAAAGTCTTTCAGGAAAGAGCAGACTTCCATGACACCAGTGGCACATCTCTCCTCAAAAAGCCATTCTTTATCCAGCAGTTCAAAGTGTCTCTACCAGGAGAGTAACAAACCAAGAAATTACTTATTAAGCCATCGTTTTTGCAGGAAGACTGCCTGGATGGTCTTAGCAGACGCTCTCTAATAACTCAGAGGTTATGACTGTGATTGAGCAATAATAGGGATAGGGAGGTAAATAACCTTCTGCTCAAACGAATTTTGTTCCCAGCAGTTTTGCCTCGCCTATTAAATTTAATGCGTATGTATATTCAGGGTTTGTTTCTTCCCCATAGTTGTATTATTTTGTTACTCTTCATCACTGCAATTATTCTCATAAAGAGAATAAGAGATGATTGTTACAAACACCTGCATACTGATGATCGTTAGAGACCTGGGAAATTAAGAAACCACTGTGTGAGGAAGTCTTTTTTAAGATAGTTACGGGTTATTTGATTTGTTTAGCAGGAGTTAAATAATCTGTTTATTTGACAGCGTATTTTAAAAGACCTTTGAGAGCAGATCACTGAATGAGTTGGATGGAGGCCACCCCTTGTCTCCAAGGCAGATGGATGGATGGAAGGAAATACATTTAAGACAAGTTTCCTGTGCTTTCATTTGGGAGGAAGGAAGGAGGCCCCCAGTGGACACAGCTTTCAACCACATAAGCATACTTTTGCCTAAGCAGGACAAATCTGAGCATGAGTCAAGGGGGTAACCTCTTGAGGCAGACCTCAGATTGAGGTCTCTGAAACAAATGTATGAATAGATTTTCTTATTCATTAGCCTTTTCTTTTTCCATTGTTGCAAATTCACATTTTTTTCATTTTCATAGAATTGTAGAATGGTTTGGGATGGAAGAAACCTTAAAGATCATCTAGTTCCAACCCTGCACCACCACAGGCCTCCCACGAGACCAGGCTGTTAAAGACACCATCCAACCTGGCCTTGAATGCTTCTAGGGATGGGGCATCCATGACTTCTTTGGGCAGTATGTGCCACGGTCTCACCACTCTCATTGTGAAGAATTTCTTCCTAATGTCTAGTCTAAACCTTCCATCTTCAAATTTAAAACCATTCCTCCCCCATCCTATCTCTACAAGCCTTTGTAAGAAATCCCTCCCCAGCTTTCATGTAGGTCCTTCTAAAGGTACTGGAAGGCCACTGTAAGGTACCCTCAGAGCCTTCTCTTTTCCAGGCTGAACAAGCCCAACTCTCTCAGCCTGTCCTCGTATGGGAGGTGCTCCAGCTCACTCATCATCTGTGTGGCCCTTCTCTGGACCCATTCCAACAGTTTTATGTCATTTTTATATTGGGGGTTCCAGAACTGGGCACAATACTGCAGGCAGGATCTCACGAGAGTGGAGTAGAGGGACAGAATGTCTATGTCCTTGTCCAGGTATGAATCGTGATTACTGTCTAACTCCCCTTATCAAGGATGGGTTTGGCTGGTCATTGCAGATGAGTCAATCTGGTTTTTGTGTGGGAGTCCTCCACAGGGGACCTCAGCCAACCATTTTTTCTGCTTCTCCAATTAACCAAATACTTCACTCTAAATAGAGGTGTTTTCTTCTGCTGTTTCCCATGGTTAGCTATCTGCCTTAACATCAGAGGCAACCCATATCACTGGCCTGGATTTCCAAAAGGAAGATATGCCTTTGATTAGCAGTCAAATCATTGGAAAACAGCCTATTTTTTAATGCCTGGGACTTCCTCTGCCACAAAAACCCCTCAGTCTGTTAAGAAGTAGCACTGGGAAGTCCTCACCTTGTACTATACAATATGGTATACTTCATGTGTGACTTTCACAAGTACTTTATTTAAGGTCAACCAATTTGGAGTTTTCATTAATCCCTTTTATGCAGCCTATCCGAAACTGTATTTTATTTGCTTAGTTGGAGGATTCCAGGAGTATAGAGGTGCAGATCTACAGAGTTAACTGCTAGCCAATAGGTGCTGCAAAACTCTAGGCTAGGAAAAGTTGAACTTCCTGGCACTTAGGTTTGTCTTGCTCACTAAGTCAAAGACTTGATTTGCATTGTTCATAACTGGGTTTGTGTCCGCCCCCCCTGCTCCCCTCTCCAAGTAGCTTCAGCTTTGAGCCTGTGAGGGATCTGGTTACGTATTTCTTCCAAAACCTCCTGTTCATACAAGGTCAGTATGTTGTCACAGAGCTCTCTGGAAATGCACACTAATGACCTGGGAAACCAAAATAGCCCTCAGAACAGTTAAGGAGAATTTGTAGAAATTCCTTCATGCAAAGCTGAGCACCCTAAGAGAAAAATGCTTTAGAGTTCAAACTGTTGTTTATTTTGGAGCATGTTTCTCTCAGCTTTCAATGGTGACCCAGGAATGAGCTCACCATTGGAAGAAAATCTGTCTTCTGTTTCCACTCCTAAAGGATTACCTACTCTCTGAAGCGCATGGGGTTATTGATGACCTTACATCAAAAATTTGGAATTCTGTGGAAAAAATAAATTCACGCACATACATGTGTGTGTGACACTGACAGATTTAAGTTTAAAAACTTGCTGATATTTCACAATAAAAAAAGATTGGTTTCCTATTAAATAGAAGTCTCCACATTTTCACAAGTTTTCTGTTTTGTGCTTAAGCAGGAAAATATCTAATCTAGCATGTCTATGCAGGAGAATTGCAAAAATATATTGTTTTGTACTATGCATATAGGCCATGTAGCATTTGGCAGCATCTCATACTGGGATCCAGGTAACAAAAACCCACTCTGCCTCTGCACAGAATTGTTTAACATCGTTTTCTATGAGCAGATCATGTGAACTTGTGCTGTTGGTGGGTGAGTACTGCTTTAGTTACAAAAAAAGCAGAGGCTATTCAGCCTGTCACTCCATGCTGCCCTGCATTAGGTGATTAACATCAAATACCAGATCTCACTAATATCACTTCTGAGAGTGTTTAGTCTGTGGGACTTTGAAGTCAAAAAGTGTCAGCCAGCACATGAAAAAAGGATATGACAGTCACCTAAGACGTCAATGTCAAAGATGCCTCCATCTTGATTTCATACCACCTTCTGCTTTTTTGACCTTGCAAGTGCACACTCCTTTGAATCTCTTTCCCACACAGGGAAAGCTGGTCCTAGGATACACTTTGTGAATGCATTAGGAGCTTAGCCATTTCAGCCTTTCCATGGTAGTGTGGAGAGGAGTTTGAGAGCAGATGAGTGACAACTGGCCCACCAGCATGCAGAGATGGGAACTCCTTTAAGCTGAGTTAAAGAGAGGTGGCTTTGTTCTTACTGTTGCAGTAGTTACCAATAAAATATTGATTGAATATTGAGAGAAATCCAGATACAGTAGTGGTGTAACACCATGAGCAGAACAAAAAGGAATAAGATTTAGCACCTGTTCAGTGAAGAGTCACCCTGCTTTGAAGTAATTTATTCTGAAATCCTTGGGAAATTACCTGGCAGTTGACTTCTTAAGTTTGCTGTGATTGCTCCTTGTACATTCCTCTCCTTCCCGCTTTACTGTCCTTCTGTCTGTCCTTCACACACTTCAGAAGGAAGCATTATAAAAAACTCACCATAAAAACCCAAATCTACAGATGCAGGAGAGACGTCTCTTAAGTCATTCCTTCTCTTTTTTCACTGATGTATTCTCTCAAGAGTGATAATCATCTTTTTTGAAATGCAGGTCTAAGATGGAAGGAATTTTTATCTGGAAGAGTAATATAAATTAGCTTTGACTGCCAGTTTCCACTGATTATTACTTTCCAGGCGGAATTCCTACAAATTCTTGAGGCATGACCTCTGAAAAAATAAACCCCTTTAAAACTTGTTTGAGAAATTCCAGATAACTTTCACAAGAGATTTAATTTTAGAGTATTAACACAATCTTGGTTGGAAAGATAAAACTACAATGCCGTTATTTGGTAGGAGTCATTACTGAACAGTGAAGTCATTTGAGCTTATTTTACTGTGCTTATCTTTTTGTTCTCTTTTTTTCCCTCCTCAGACTAATTTTATTATGCATTACTCAGTGCACTCTGGATTCACCCTCATAAAAGGATAAAGTATCTCAGCAGATATCCAGGCTTAGGCAGTCAGTTTGAGAGTAAACTCACAAGCCTTAGTTATCTACACCAAACAGGCAGTGCACAGGGTATCATCTACATATTGTCTGTTAGTGTTCATTAGCTTGTAAATCTTGGGTTTGTGAGGCTTAAGCAAAGGTAAAAGCTGCCACAGATAGAAAAGAGCTGTTTTAAATACCAGTGCCAAGCACTTACTAATGTCAACTGCATTTTTGAATCAGATTTCACCTCTCCTAAGCAAATAAATTAAAAGAAATTTGCACCAGCAAATCATGAAAGCCACTCTCCTGAGCCTTTATTTGATCTGCAGATGCTTGTAAAGGGGAAAAACACATGTTGGAAGATATTAGTTTATATTGCAATCATTTTCATAGTTTTTTTGAATGTTTAGGGCCAGAGTCCCTGGTTCTTTACTTGCAAAACTCGCACGCACTGAAATGAGGTGCCCCGGCTCTGGAGATATGCAAGCTAATGCTCAAGGATCTGTGTGATTGTTAGCATAGTCCTGCAAAAGCAGCTGCCCACTCAAACCAAGAGTCATATAGAGTGGATGCCCATCTTTAACTTTAAATGTACCATGGAGCAGTGACACTGCCCGACAAAGCATTCTAATTACAGGTCAGCATAACTGCCTCTGGGCTAAGGATGAGAATTGTAGCACCACAAAGGCAACCATGTCCGAAGATGTGGGAAAAGCTTCGGGGAAAACCTTTTCGTCGCTCTCAAATGTGACTTAAGCCCCATCAGCTGCATTCTTATACTCTCACCTGTACCTGAGGCAATGCATAATTATCTTTTTTCAGCCTAAGCTCTGTCTTCTAAAGTACTTCTCTTCCCACACAAGCATTAAAAGCTAACACTCCCCAAGACCTGCAAGAAGACAACACTGGCTGCCTGCACATAGGTGCCTGACCAGTATCAGTATACTGGTCTGTCTTATGTCTCTGTGGGATTAAGCACCAACTGAGGACAGGAAGCTCTGTAGGTCATTAGGAGCTTTTTTTTTATATGTGAGGACCAATTTAAAATAAAGCCTAACCTTTCATTCCTGACAGCTGCTTACAACACTGCTACAGAAATTCACTGCCCTGCATGAAAAAAGCATGATCACTTTTTGGCTAAAAAAGCCTTTTGGGGAACATGTTTCCATTTGGAAAAATTCCCTATTTTCCTGCAGAAATGTCAAATTTAGTCCTCCCTCATCCCATTTGTTTTGTCATTTTCTAATCCCTTCTTTTCCATTACTCCACACTGTTCATATCTCACTGGCAAAATCAAAGAACAAAGCAGGGAAGGAAGGAGGAAAGCAACCCAGAATTTCATAACCAGAAAGTCCTTTCTCTGTTTCTATAATTTTTTTTTTTTTATACTCACTAATCTTTCAGCTATGCTTCTTTGCTTCTGATTATGATGGGTCAAAAGTGTATTACACCTTGATCTTTTCCTCTTGTCAATGTTATCCTATCAGCAATCACTGTGTTATTTCTTTCCAAAACTCCATATAAAGATCCTTCCTCCTTTACAGTTCATCCCCAGCAGAAGCATTTCTGCTAACTGACTGGGTAGTAATGTAATTCTGGCTGAACAAGAAAGAAAAGGTACATTCAAGATCAGTGGTTGTATGAAGTAATATCTGCATCCAGCAATATCTTGATATATACATAGGTGTGTGCCTGCTGTTTATATGCACACTTTTTTCCCCTTCGAGAAGTTCCTGGCTGCCTTAGCTACATTAGATAGATTCTCCACTAACTTAGCTTTATGGACGAGCTTATTTACAATGTGTAGAGTACAAGCCCATGGCTGATAGTGCAGCTATGCAGGACACATTAATTTACCTGCACTTAAAGTGCTTAAGTTTGTGGGGGATGGGGTTGTGTATTATTTGAAAGCAAAAACTTTCTCTTTTGTTTTATGTCTATCTCCATATCTCCACTGGGCCAGATCCATTCCTTGCTTGATCAACTTCATGAACCAGAGGTTTAATAGAGCTCACTCCAGTGAGAAATGTAGGATTTTGTTTTTAATGAAACATGTGGGCCAAATAAGTATGCAAATAAATGAGTGACTTTCAAGGATCCCAGATAACACTTGCTGAGCAACGGGTCAGGCCAAATTTAATCTAAAAATCTTTCTGCTGTGTGTAAATGATTATGTCATAGCATTTGTCTTTAATTACTAAACTGTTTCCAAAGGCTTGACTCATGGCATGTTTCTTGGTTAACCACAGAATCTTGTACTACAAGATTTGCCATATAGATTCTTTTTTTTCTTACAGCATTGTTAAGCCCTGGCTCCTGAAAAAGGAATGTAGCAATCTCCCAGAGATAGACACTTGATCTTTACAGTAGTAAGAACTTTTTTTTTAAAGTAAGTTTTCATAGAAAGGAAAAAAAGAGACTTTTTACTCATATGGAATACAGTGACATCCTTATGAGTAAGGATGAGCAAACCACAGAGGTGAAACTGTTTCAAGTACATCTGTTTAATTATCTGCATAAATCCAAATGCAAAGGAGCACTTTGGTAAATCTATGTACGATGATTTCTGAAACAAGATATACCATTTTTCTATATGCCATAATAGCCAACCCTTGCCAATGGCAGGCCAATATCTGCCATGGCAGATATTTTAAAGAAGGCTCCTTGGCTTCTCGTTCTCAGCTGTACAATTTTTCTTGGTACCCATGAACCCTGCTCCACATCTGATCTGAGGAGAAGGAAGAGTACCAGCTACTCTGAATTAACAGAACAATTTAAGAACCTAAAAAATTATTAAAAAAGGGAAAAAAGTAGGTTTGATTGTTCTCATCTTACTGTAAGGAAAATGTTGATCTCACTACTCAGCTCTAAGAAGGATATGAAGATCGATCTGGCAGATTTATAATTCACAAGGAAAGTCAGAGGAAAGAGACATAATAAGCAGAACCAACTTGCATGGATAAACTGTAAATTTAGAGTATCTTTTACCTGCATCTCTGTAACTGGGGTCTGACATAGAAAAAATATGGGTACCAAGTGATGCAAGCTGCTGGTACTGAGAGCAGAGTTGAAACAGGCTCCTGGTGTCTTTCAAAGGGAGCTGAGACTGTCAGAAAAGAACTGTATTTCTCCAGTAAATTTACAGAGTGCTATAAGGTGCCTCCACAGGAACTGTTCAACTCTCTGCATGTTAGATTTTGTCAAAGGTATTGGTAGAAGCATACCACATGTTAAATCTCCATTTCTTCAACTCCTCTGACTGCTGGCCTTACCCTTCCCAGTCATGGGGCAGGAGTGCCCACACAGCACATATAACCCACCACAACCAGCTAACTTGCCGGAACACAGCAGTCTTACACTGAACTCCTTTGGCTCAAATCACTGAGCAGAAACATTGAGGAAAAAAAATCACATTGAACAGTCACCAAAACAAGCAACATCTGAAAAATAAAAAAGCCATTCAGCCAGTTATATGCTTGGGACAAATCAAAAACTGTCTATACTCTCTGCAACACTCACTACGTCTCATTTACTCAGTCAGAGGATTCATTAAGTAAGGACAGGTAAAGTCAAGTAAGGCACAATACAGGTCCAGGTATCTGCTGTTGGGATAGCCCTGATGGGTCTAGCAGACATGGTAATTCTGTTTACTTCTTTTCCTGTTTCTAGGGTAGCTTGGGCTACTTTCTGTTTTCCTCACCCTAAAGGACAATACACTATCTGTAGTTGCTAGATCTTGCTAGGTCATATTTATACTGGGCCAGGTGTTTCTAATGAGTCTTATTTTCTTTCTCTAAATTACCTACCCCTCCTCCTTTATTACCAGTCATTCATCTATCTCGGTAGTTATTCTTCTCACCATATCAGGCAATTCATTTCTGGTGAATTGGCTTATGGTATTTTCCCTAATGTAAGTCTCTATCTCTTACCAAAGTTCTGCATTATGAGATGTTGCTGTTTTGTTTTTTTCTTGTATTCTTATGATCCCACCACCTGCCATACTATACTATGCATTTGTTAACTGTTGTTAATAGAGGTGGCTTTGTTTGCTATCAGTGGTATCTCATGTTCTGCTTGAATGTCCATTACAATTTTTTAACTTTTAATGATCCTAAAATGTAAATGGAGAGTTTGGTTTTAGAAAGCTGAAAGCATCTCCTTTTCATTTTGTATAAAATACACCTTTTGTAGAATATCAGGTATTAGTATATAGTTTATGTTAATCCTCGAGATGAGTGCAGATATGGATTGCAAGGTCCTGGGGTGAGAATTATAAGTTGTCTGTAAATCAGTCAGCAAATCACACTAATAAATGGCTTCTATAGAAGGTTTGGAGACAGGACAGTACTTGATTTTTTTTCTTTAAAAAGTGTTACAGAGCATATATATGATCCTTCACTGCTTTAAACAAAGTAAATAATGAAAAGGGAATCCTGATACGATGGTTTAAATATTTCAGTCATTTTCATGCGCTCTAATTTTTTTCTATTCCAATGACTGTTTCAGTGACACCAGCAAGCACACAATTAATGTTATGTTTCTAAGATGCTTTCTGGAGCCTTGCACCAAAATAACCTTCAGAGTGAGGATGACACTTAATAAACAATATTTATATGTTCACTACAGCAAAGCAGTTTCTACCTCTAAGCAGGGATGCAACTAAGATAATGGTGTAATATCAGAGAAGAGACACTATCTGCACTGGAGAACTCTTCCTGGGAAAGGAGGGTGCCTTGGGCAGACCCTCTCTAGCAGCAGAATACTGATGTTATTCAGAATCTGATGAGCTTGTTTCATGAGAGATTTGGCTGGTATCAAGTGTTGCCTTGGTCTTGATTAAATGTTTTGACTAAGTTGTATTCTTTAGCCTCCATTCACTGCCAGGTGATTGCACAAAAGAAGGGAAATATTCTGGCCTTAATCTGTGAGGTATAAACTAAATATCTTTAGGTTGCTGAGCTTTAACTGTAGTTTGTGGACTGTATTTTCTTATTCATTGTACATGTGAACTGAGCAAACTGGGCTTGGACTCAAATGAAATTTGGCATGGAGCTGTGGCCTAATGGCCTCTAGAACTTTCATGAAATTGAGATTCTACATTTTATGTGGTTATGTACTGGTGAATAGAAAGTTTAAATAATTAGCAAATTGTATCACTTAGCCCTGAATCAACAAATACAGTGTCTCAAAAGGGATTCCCCTCAACTTAGAGATGTATCTTGCTGAAGGTTCATATTCAACTGATTTCAAGTGGTTCAGAGTTGAAGACTGTTAACATGGCAGGCAAACTCCTCTCCTAGCAAATTCATAAAGCAGAGAGCATATCACTCCTGCTGCATGAAACCTTTAGGAGAGCTTTAATCCCAGATTAGCTCCACCTGGAGAGGTACACACACACATACATATGTGCTTGCAACAACAGCCTGTTCTTGTGGCTGTAGAGTTCAGAAATTTCCTGCCCGCTTCCCTCTTTTACTTTTCTTCTGTAAAATAATTCATTTTTAACAATAAAAAATACCTTATCTTCTGTACAGCAGGTTGGTTGGAATGGGTTAGTCACAAGTTAAAAAAAGGTTCTGTTGAAACATTTGGTCTGTTTAAAATAAATATGTGAGGGGAACCTAGAAAGTAAGTTTAGGGAAGAACTGTAAATCACAATAAATTTATACTATAATGGAGCAATCTGAATTGTTCAGTCTTTGTACTTTATATCATAACAAATCAATCTGTACATCATGGATAATGTCTCTTATCAGTTTCTTCAGCTACCCACTTATTTTTGAAACAAAAGTACAAGCTGTTTCTGACTAAGGAATATCGACCTTATCCCACTGGAAATTTTGCAAAGGTCATCTGCTTTTCTTCAAGTCTTAAAAGAAAGCTCTAAAAGGTACTTTCTGTGATTTAAGTTCATGATCATTTATCATCATACCAAATCAGTTTGTGTTTTAAAAGAAGCTTGCCAGAAAAAAAAGGGAAAAAAAAAGAGCGCTTATAAATTAGGACATGAAGAACTTTTCCTGCTGCCAAAGTTAGCCATAAGGCAATTCAAATGCCATCCTCTCCATTGTGTGTCTCTGCCCAGCTGTCAGTCAGTACATGGATATAATTGGAATCCATCAGGAAAACACAATGCCTGGAAAAACTGAAAATTTTCATAAGAACAAACAAAATCAAATACATAAATTTGGTGGACTGCAACTGAAACCCTTCAGTTTGTACCAGTAGTGTGAACCTCAGCTCCTATGAAACACTCTTTCATGCTCCCAATGAAAAAGATGGGAGCAGAGTGTTGAGTGCTGAGTTTTCCAGTGAGTTTGTATTGCAAAGCAAATATTTCTATTGATTTGAAACTACGGTTGGTTAAATGTTCATCAGATGGGAACCTAGCTGGATCTTGCAAGGCAGTAGCTGCTTCATGGCAAGAAGAGGAATTAAAAAGCTCTGACCTGTAATACAGTAACCCAAAACAGTAATTACAGTGCAACACCTTCTTGCATATGTGAGACAAATCTCTTGCATTGTAGTTCAGTTGGAAAGGAGAACATATACACCAGCAAAACCCATGTTTTCGTTGCTTAAGATGACCTTTTTGGTCCTAGGTATTGCGAAGCTTTCAAAGTCCCCCAGGAAAATGCATGCTATATCTGTGGCAAGCCTTACCACCTCCATAGTAGCACGTGTGTGTTTCAAACATCTGTCCCATGGGTTGTTACCTTTTCACAAGGTACCTCACCCTATCACTGTCACTGTTTTTTCCTATTCTTTCCCTTTCTCTGTTAAAAACCTCTTATTCATGTTTATTATTCTCTCACATAACCTTCCATCTTGCCCTTCAATTTTTCTTCCTCAAGCCTGAGAAACAACCCCCCACAGTTTAAACTGAACTTCTTACCTCTTTCTGGTTGAAAGGATTTATTAAGAATTACCGTAGATTATGTCAACCAACTTTAACGAAAATGGCTTTTGATTTCATATCAGTTCAGATGCTGACTAGTGCTCATGGTTTTTATCCCTTTATTGGATTTGACATAAATATCCACACTGTGATCCTTGCCAGCATTTGTTTTATCTTTTGTGCAAAATGAAGGATAAAATTATTTTGCCAGTAGATTTTGTGATCAGCAAAGTATTTGCACAGCCTAATTTATTTTTCTAAACAAAAGAGGTGTGGCTTAAATGATTCAGGGAACGCATTACACCCTCCTAGGTATCCTGCAGGTTCAGATGCAGTTAGCTAAATGGCCTTGGTTTTACCAAGAGGACCCACCACTGAGAGAGGCAGGTTGCACGGTCACACAGGGCATACTTTCCCTTGGACTCGGGGCTTCCCACCAGTGCTCAGTAAGAAATATCAACACACCCTTCTAGTATACAAATATAAAATATGTCCTTTGGCAGAGACAATACTCTCTTTTCCCACAGAAAAGGAGGGGAAAGATTTTATTGCACTGCTGGGGCACATGCTGCTCTCCAGGGAAGTGCTTTTGAGTGAGAGGGGCGTGATGCAATGTTTACCACCACATTAATAAGTGACAATCAGCGAATGCTGCAATGGACTGAAATATAGCAATTAGGCCAGAGTGCAAGTGAAGGGTCCTGATGTGCCTTGTGGGCCCCGTCAGAGCTGGGGTGAGCAGCTGTGGTGGCTGAGCAGGAATAGTGTGAGCTTTGCATCACTCAAATGCAAGCCTCAGCACCATGATGAGAGGCAGCTGCTGGAGGCACACAATCCCCAATGCTCGCTACGCTTCCTTTAAAGATGCACCTGCTGGTGGTAGGTGTGTGAAAGTATGGGGCTGGGTGGGATGTTGGCCTCCTTTGACTTTCGCCTGCTCTGTGCAAGCTGTGCGGACAGCAGGAGCCAACCCAGCAGTTCGCCAGTTTGTGTTTGCAGGACTTTTGTTCAGGCTTTCGCAGTGGGATATTTTGCAGACAAATGTAGTGAGAAGATGGAGATCTGGCTTGCAGAGCAGATTCCATACAATTATCACAGTCATCATCATCTAATTGATAAATAGCTGCAGCTCCTCAAAGGTAAGCATTTTGCAGCTTGAAAAGCTACATTTGAAAATGTGAGTTCCTTATAATTGCAATAACCTACTCCAGTATCTATCAGATGCATGCATTTCATACTAGAAAGATTTTCTGTCTTAGCCTTTAGTTGGGGCCCTTTTGAGATTATCCCAAGGAAGGACTCCCTTCATTCTATTACATAGTACCAGTCAGCAGTTCAGTGCAGAAAAAAAAAAACATTTTCTTTAAAAAAACCTAGTTACACTTTTTTCCTCTCATTTAATTCATTTATAGGAAAAACCTTTCAGTTGTTGTTGTTGCTGTTATTGTTAAAAGCATATTTTTTTTAAGGACTAAAATCTCTGAAACAAATATAACCATGTCTTGTAGGTCTCTTTAGAACTTAGCATCATGATTCCTCAACTCTAGCACAATACAGTTAATGATCTGGTATGAAGAACTGTCTTCCTGATGTGTACTCAACAGAAAATACAATTAAAATAAACCCTGACTGCTCTAAACTTCAGCCTCTTGAAGGCTGGGGGAAAATGCCTTTTACAGGTGACCTTAGAGATCTTTTTCCCAGCCTGCATAAAAAATGCAGTGCAGTGTTAGTATTCATTATATTTAGAAGACTTCTATTATGCTATCTCATGCCTTTTTCTTGGACTGGATTATTCCTGCAGACGAAGTCTTCAGCACACCTTCTAGATCTTGTTTCCTTGGAAAACCAGCCCCATGCGCAGCTAACACAACTAGCCATCCACCATCCACCCTGGTGAGCCAAAGCATACTCGGGGATCGAGCACCACTTCCCTGGGTTTAGAATATTCAATGTAACTCTTTTCATGTTTGACATCTTCATCTGTCATCTTGCAAACTTAACTCCAGTTGGACACGGAGCAAGGTACAACTCTGGTAGGCCATTGCTTGCTGCTGTGGAGGAATGCATGGGAAGTAAGCAGTTACACGTGTTTTCCTTCTGGTTTCCTCAATAAATTTCAGACAGAGGCTCTTAAAAGTATATCCAGCAGGATGAGTCAACAGACTTCCATGAGCCGCACTGTCAGCATGCACTGACAGCAGAATCACAGGCAGTGCGGGCAGACATGTGTCAGAGAAAGGTTACTCCTGAGCACAATGGCCACTGAAGTCACATGCTGAGAATTTTGTTTATAAAGTGAATTCCGTAGGTACAAGTCATCAGGAGAAGAAAAAGCTTCATGGACGATATTATATAATCCAGATAAGCTTACTAATAGGGGATTTTCCAGTGGAAGAAACCTTACATCATGCTTAAGCAAGTAAAAATAAACCTGGCACTTGCATTTGTTCTAAACTCAAGAAGAGTCTTGATGAACTACTACTTACATTTTTTGACTAATTATTAGTCATGCTGAACATCATGATGTTGGTTGCAAATTTATTCCATAACTGCATCCTAACTTCTAATATTAAAGTAGTGTAGGCTTTCAAAATCATTTTCTTTGTAAGGCTCACTGTTTCCAGACAACAATACACTTCCCTTTCATAATTATTGCTGAAGATTTAGCCATTATTGAACCTTTCATGACCCTCTTCAGAGAAGAAAAAAGCACTAGGATTTGAAAACTAACAACTTACATGTGAAGTAAAATTAATTAAAATGTAAGGTTTGTATAGCAATACCCTATATACATTTTAGAAGATTTCTTATAGTTGGAAAAAACAATTACATTCACTGTGTTTTTGCAACTGAAGATCACTAGTGAAAGATGTGGTTTAATGTTAATGGCCTGCTTTATTTAAATAGTGTAGGGAAAGCAAAAATATTATCCACTATGTTTATGACAGATTTTAAAAAAAAAAAAAGCAGATGTGGCAAAGGTTTCAAAGAGTGGCTGGAAAGCCATACCGTGGCTGTAAGAACAAAGCAAATGCATAAGATACAAAACCATGTCTGTTATCTGGAAAAAAAATTAGTTTTGGATAAAAAATTATGTATCGCAAGTCTATGTTACCTTTGATAAAAATGGAATATTCAATTCAACCAAGTTTTCCTAGTGATTCGCATCATGCCACTGTTCCTCCATGAGATGCATGATGGGGTATTCATGACTTTCCATTGCTAACAGCAGGCTTATCCAGAGAGGGAAGCATGTTTGCGTGTGGTAAAGTCTAACTGGCTATTTTTTTACAAATCCTTACAGTTAGGTCCATCTGAACAAAACCAAGTTAGTGACAGAGAGGTGTTACTTCGATGAAAATGCAAGTCTTCTGAACTTCTGCTCCACAGAGAGCCAAAACCAAGGTGGGTTCATTTGGGTGACAGTTACAGCTTGTACATGCTGATCTTACACCCAAGATATGTTACAACGGCTTTAGATCAACTGGCTATGAGTCCCGAAGAGTGAGATAAGAATGAGAGAACTGCAGATGTTTCTTTTCCTTCACACATCTTTTGCTGGGGGAGGACAGTGGGTCATATAGAAATTGGCCAGTACACATTGCAGCTGTCTAAGTTGGGCCGTTCCCTTTCCCTCCACCCCCATCTCCTCTTCTTTCCAAGCAGCAAATGGAGCCTCTCAAGAAAACAGCTGACCAGCAAAGTCCACATCAGGTACAGGGGTTTCCTGCTGGGGCTGGTCATTCCTCTACCTCCTTCACCTTTGCCAAAGGCATTTGTCAAAGAAAATAATTCCTGTCACATGTGAATTCCTCTTCCTATGCTGAGACTTGGCACTGCTAGACTCTTAACCACTTCTTTCAGCTGCAAGAGAAGAAGTGCTGCTTCTGTAATTCTCAGACTTTCTTCAGGTTTCTTGAAAAAAATGGGCTGCTTTTAGAAGTGCTATTTCCAAGCAAACAGAGGTAATAAAGCCTGTCTGCTGAATTCACCCTGGAAACTAGACTAGCTTAGAAGTAGAAGTAGAAAATTTAGTCACATCACAATCCTGTTGGGTCCCAGCTGGCAGAAAGAAGGACCGAATGCAGCTGTAGGGATTTTCACTAACACGACATCTCAGCACCTCTAAGCAAAAACCTGGAGAAGCCATATTGGCTGGCAGATGTCGTCAGAGGAAGACACTTTCCACACACTGAGAATGAGCCAACCAGACAACTCTAAGAAAACAGGCCTTCTCTGAAAGGAGCTGCATGTAGATGCAAGTGCCAGAAAGTCACCAATGCCCCTCTGCACTTTCCTGGATCACAGGAATTACTGTTGATCCTCTGTTCTCAGCTACATTTTGCTAGTGGACCCCACTTCCAGCTGAACTGTTCCAGTAAGTAAAAAGCCGAAGGTCTTTATACAATTTACCTAGTTTAGGCTGCTGGTAAGAGGGGTCTCATCACAGCTGGAATTCCTCTCAATGTTAAATTTTGAGCATGATTTTTCTTTCCTCTTCTGTCAAAGCTGGTTACATTTGAGGCAGTGTGGATGCATTGATATAAAGACTCAACAGTGTGGTCCGTAGCCTCTGACCTGATAAACACTGTTCAACTCACTACACGGTTGTTTTTTTTTCAATGCAGAACTGGCCCTTAATATCAACTTGCTTTGGCGGATTTTCAAGGCAAGCAGAAGACAGTCAAGGGCCTCCACTGAGACTCCTTTGATACCAAGTCATAGACAGGTCCATTCCAAGCTGAAGGGCATCCCACCATATGTCATAGTGCAAGAGTCAAATTGAAAAATCAGCCACTTAAAAGTAAGTGGCTCGATGTAGACATTTGGTTTTGGAACTGTGAACCGCATAGTCTAAAAAATAACCTTGCACTTGGGAGCCTAGCACTGACAACTGTATCCCACCAGCAGAATATGAAAGGAAAGACTCTGCCTTGGATGGAATGTGTGGGAAGTTTATGCCTCTGAATTTGCTTCTGAATCTTGAATATTCATTCCCTCTGACCTTTCTATATTGTGCATGTTCCAGAATCTGGAATCTGATTCCACATCAATTTAACTTTTAATAAAAATGTAGCTTTGATAGTTTTGTAAAGTATAAATATTAACTTGCAGTTTGGATTTTCTTCATAAAAGTATTCATACGTTCTTTTTTAATGCTGACCTTTGCCTCTGGGTGATGATGCCAATAACCTTTCTGCCAACATACTGATGTAAAAAGGGAAAAAATGGTGTGTGGGGGTGTGCTTGTGTGTGTGTAATACTACTGTCCTTGCAATTGGATCCAGCTGGCCTCCTCAAATACATTCAGCCACAGGAAGGAAAAAAAAAGAGAAAAACAGCTTAAACATAAACGGCATGATTTCCAAAGTTTTTGTGCACCAACACCTTTTATGCCTTTGAACCAAGTGTTCAGCATGCTTGGAAATCACTCCCAAGAGTGAAATTATTCTATGCCAATAATATTACAGGACAGCTATTCTTGATTCCCTGGTTCATCCCCTCACATTTTTCATGTTATGTTGAAGTTCTTTTAGGTTAGAATGTAAAGGATTTTTCTTGTACTTTTCTTTCATAAGTTTTTTTCCCTATTACCCCCCTTCTCCCTTCCCTTCTTGTTTTCCCCATGTGTATTTCAGTCACTAGTTTGATATTAAAATCCTGAAGTCACGGGGTCCTGGATTTCACAATACATAGATGAAATTCCTCTGTGGCCTTGGCTCATTTTTTTGGTACCCAGTGCAATGGTTCTTGCTGAGACAAAGACCTGTATTACCTTGATTGAGAGCACCGAGCTCATTTGAAATGTTTTGTACCTAGGAGAGCCACCACTGGGAAATGATTATGAGGTTCTCTTCTGCTGAGCTGGTCATCTTGATGTGAAAACTTCCCTTATCCATCATCACTTACCAGAACTTCTCTCTGAAGTGTCCAGTAGCAACATTTCTGTCTTGGCATCAAGTGGCAGGTGCTGCATAAATCCATAATCTGGGGAGAGAAAATAAGACACCAAATGAGGCATGTTTCTGCTGACTCAGATCATAGCAGCAGGCAGTCAAAGTTTCTAGCCCAGCGGCATGCCCTTCAGTTCTGCTGGAGGTGGGTTTGTTTGTAAGAAAGAGCTAAGAACATGCCCAAAGTTGGATGCTATTAGAGGGACTCTGTTGGCAGAAGAGCGAATCGTACAGAAACACATTGTCTTTCTCAGTACAGCTGCAAGACTGCCACCCTAAGGCCAGAGGGATGCACAATAGCATAGTTCTTCCTCTAAAGACCAACAGAATTCTCGAGTATGCCTCGATCTTGGCAGGATTGTGAGTCTGTTCAGCTTCTACACTCATTCATACAGCAGTCTGCCTTGCTTTTACATTTTAGCAGAATGGTGCTTTGTTTCCTAAAGTAAGTTAAAAGGCTGTGCATACCCCCATACATAAGTGTGAAACAAATCCCATGCTCAAAAGCAGTACAATCAAGAAGCAATTGGAAGACTCTCTAGGGCCACGAGGCTGCAACTCCTGCCCATGCACTGCTCAGCCACTCTGTCTTGTGCTGTGTAGGTTCACATGTGCCCCAGGAAGGGTGGCCACATACGTGCAGCGATGTGGGAGAAGATGGGGAGGGTGGCAGAAAGAGAACATTCTCCACCTGGGATATGCTCTAAGGCTTTTGGTTCAGCAATTTTGCTAACTCCAATCTTTAAAAAAATGCTTGGGTAAAGATTGGAAACGCAATGAGATTGAATTAAAGTCATCAAATGGAAAAAATAGTGATTTTATTTCATCTTCTTTGCCTTCTGATGTTGCCTCAGGCAGAGCTCATTTCACAGGCATTACTTTACAGCTGTAAGTGTTTTCTCATCAGTTTTCTAGGACATTTAAGAGAAAAAAAAAAGCATAGAAATATTGAGCAAGAGAAAAAAAAATCCCGAGTCACATCCTCAAAGGACATGAGTCACATTGACCCCAATGACTTCAAAAAAGACAAAAGGTAGCATGTTCAGCTCTTCCCTCTTCCATATGCTCAGGCCTTGGCTGAAAACAAAGGATTTGCTATGGAAAAAGCTACGCTGATGACACTGAGATCTGTGGGTGAGGGGTGTCTTCTGAGCCTCCTGCTCATCTCATCTCATTCATCTGTCATTGCTCGTTGTCACAGTGCAGCTGAGGGATGAACACAGTGCCTTGTGGGATATGCAGCTTGGGAAAGGCAGGTATTGGCACCTCTAGAAAAAGCCAGGGCCAGGCAAGCCCTGGTAGATGGCACGAAACATAGACATGTTGTCTCTTACTTGTATCTGGGCAAACATAAAATGTGTTTGGTTGAATTGCCTGAGATGCTTTTTGTTAAATTTCTGTTGAAAGAGAGAAAGTTGCTTGACAAACTCTGATTTTAAGTCTCATTTAACATCCGCTGAAGATAAAGGATATTCTGGCCCTAAACTGGATTTTCTTCATAACTAGCTATACACTCTCTTACAACGGTTTGTTCCAAGTAGGCTGAAGGGGCCACACTCTTTGCCAAACCCCATCTTAGACCTTTCTGCAAATGCAATTTTGTTCTGCAGTGGTTTCACCAAAACTGAAATCTGGATTTTTAGTATTTTATAAAGCTTTTCTTAACTGAACTCCTGTTCAGGGCCCTGCTGGTCCATTAAAAATGAAGGTAAAACTTCGGGAATGACATGAAAGGAGGAATCTTCTTTTTCAAGTTTGGTTTCCTGGTGTTTTATAAGAGTGTACGCTCACATGTTCAATTTTTATTTAACATAAATTGTTTTCGCTGGAGGAGTCTCATCAAACCATTATTTTGGATGACTGAAACCTTTATTTTACTTTTCAGGCCAGAGATATAATTTTCTTTCTCATTTTGCTTTCTCTCGTGTCAGCCCTTTAACTGAAATTCTGAGCAGTTGGAATGTAACTGCAATTTAATGTAACACTTATCTGTGCTGCTGTTCACACTGTACGAGGTAACTTTGAAAGGTCAGAGCAGCTGGACTTCATTACAGAAATGCAGGGAACTCAAAACAGACTTTGTAAATATATTTTTTTGAGGAATTCAGGCAGCTGCCTTTGACACCTCTGGACCCTATTGTTTCAGAGAGCTTTAGTATAAGCTGAGGTCAGAAATTACTAAATTGCTCCCCCTCCTCTCCCCAGGAAGAAATTTCCTTTGGATGAACATTAAGAATTAGTGAAATGCAGATATTTCTGCCTTTCAATTTTTAATAAATTTTATTGTAATAAGTGCTAAATCAAGAAAACTCTCTTCCATATGTGTTGGAGAACCATTGCCACTCTTTTTTTTCCCATATATACGACATTTGTTTTACAATGTTGCAGTTTGCAAATCAGATATAGTATGTTTTATTCCATTTGTCCTTTTTCAAGTAGTCTGAATGTCTGTGGTTTTGTCATTAAAAGTCCAGTTGGCAGATATATGTGGAAAATTTATGTTTTCCAGCTGGGCAGCTACCAGTTACGCATATTCATTATTATTAGTATTATCATTACAGTAACTGTGGAGGATAATTTCACGTGGTTTACACAGTCAATATTCAGTGACCTAGAGCAGATATTGTCCTGAAACGGTTGGAACTGAACTCTCCTTAAGCTCTGAGGATTTTTAGATATAGATCTGAGTCTCCTGACTTGACCTTTCCTTTAGGATAAAACTAATGACAATGCTGACTCTGATTTCTGGAAGTTGCGAGTGGTTTCAAACATTTGCTTCAGGAGGAATATCCTCAGTTTGGAATATCTTCTTGTTGAAAAAGGATGGCTGGGGTTTGTTTCTCCCATAGAGCTTATACCTACCTGTAATTTTATTGACTGCATTGAAATTATTTTTGTCCTGCACTATTGGCAGAGCAGGAGTAGGATCTCGACCCTAGTGTGAATGTTTTAAATCATGGTGTTATTTCAGTGAGGCTTTCAATTGCTGTGAAGAATTCTAAATCCCCAAAGCTTTTTCCCTCTTGCTGTAATTGTAAGTGACCACACAAAGAGTGCTCACTCTTGGACAGAGATTTTGTGTGCCATACCGTAAATCACTGAATGAACAAGTATGTCAGAGAGGATGAGCAGACTCTAAACTGTAACCATCCTAGTGGGTGGTACCATTATACTAGGCTAATTTATAGTAAAGCTTCAGCTAACATGAGCATATTTCTGTTCTCTGACATAGAGTAGTTTGTGAAGGATGCCAGAACTCTTCAATTAAGTCACTTCCGTAGTGTTCACATCATGATCCTATGCCATTTGAAAAACATGATTGTTCAATTTGTGAAGCAGAAAAACTGTAAGACTCCTAGATTTGTAGATGTTTTTTACTTCTTTATTGTTGTAGTTAGAAAGCAGACTGATGAATGGACACTTAGAAAGGTTCCATTATTGAGATAGTAAAAGAAAAAAACAAGTGCCCTGAGACAACATGAAAGCAAGTTCTTCCCTGCCTTGTGAATATAGGCCCTATTTCCATAGGCTTTTGTGCAGTTAAATACTTGGCTAATATGAGATCCTACGCAAGAGCAAATTGGGTGGATGCAGATGGATTTTTCCCTTTATTTGCAATCAGGGAGGCAAGCAGATACATCCAGCTGTTCACGTTTCCCCCAGGAAATATGGTCATCCAAGCTGAAAATATTGCCTTTCTAGATATCTCAGGGAAAAATTAAACCTTGCAGAAACAGTGAGGATTGGACAGAGCCCATCCTCAGCAAGTTTCCATGTCCAGCAGCAGACTGGTTCAAGGACCTTTGCTTAGTCACATTTGCATCCACTCTGCAGCACACCTTGACTTTAAAAGACATTTTGAAGAATTCATGAGGTTAACAATGAGACTTGCATCACTTTAAACATTTTGCTTCCAGTTCAATGTGTTACCCTCCATTAGGTCAATCTACTGTGCATGGTGTTCTCAACCAAGAAAAATGTAAAAGACACGTTTTTGATGGAGTTCTTGGCAAATCATTTGATTACATTCCCTTATACACAACAGATGTCTGCAACCCACATGGCAAACAGATTCATAGAGGTAGTAGCTCACTATAGCACTTGATACGAAGTAGTGATGTATAGCATTTAATAGAAATAATCTGTTATGTATGCAACACTCACACTTTTTCAGAATAGCCAATGACAGACCACCTTAATTTACATTTTATTTAAAATCTCACCTAAATGCTTGAAACTTCAATATCAGTGACCTTTGGACTTTGAGGAACCATAAAATGAGCCAGACATCACTTTTGTTTAAAGATAAATTTGAAAATTAAACCATTGTTCTTTGCAGATGTACATTCCAGGCTATGAATGTAACTGGGGAAGTAGAAAGGAAAAATAATCAGAAGCATTTAAGTATTTTCTGAAATTTGAATTTGGAACTGCATTTGCAAGCATTTTTTTGTTTTTTAACAAGTATTGCCTTAAGTCAAATTTCTGTATGGCACCAATGAAAAATTCCAGCTGCAAACATGATTATCAGAGTTCTCCTAGATGTGTGTTCTAGTTGCGGTTGTACCTCACATGCAAGTATAAGAGAGCTGGCTGCTAGGAGGTGCTGGCATTCTTGTTGGTGTCCTGCTAGAAGTTCAAACTGTAATTCTATCACACAACGGAGTACTAAAATTTGGCTCACTCTCCTAATGGAAAGCAATATCATCAGTTCTTACATGATGTGTATTTGGTAAGAGGATTAACAAAATATACTTTTTAATGTCACTTTTACAATTTGTATTTACATGTATATGTGTTTCTATTGATATCTGATATGAAAAAAAAACAGTCTCGGGTATAAAGTTCTCAAAAAATATTGTCAGAAGTAAACCTCAATGTGCGTTAAAGGCTTTGAGGTTCTACACTAATAATTGTCTCTTCAACATTGTGTATCCTATCTCCTGCAATTAACGAGCAAAATGGTGGTAGAAGAAACACAGGAGCACACAATCTTGCTGTTTACTCAGTTTTAACTATGTTCTTTTAAATAAGATCTAGGATGGAAAGTGAGCTACTATTTATGAACAAAAATTTGAATATATTTTTGTTCTTCTCATTCTGAGGATATAAAATATGGTATACCAGCTAGAAAGACATTCTTAGGACAGAGGTAGAACCAACCTGCATGAGTATGAATTATGATAATTCTTTCTCCAACATTTTTCCTATCTGTTATCATGGTCATTTATTACTACTGCTACTGCTACTGCTACCGTTATTCAGAAGATATAATAAGATTTTCCTTTCTGTGTGAAAGCATATACACTTAGCTATGCAGTACCTCTGAAATTTTCATTAGTGTTCATATAAGGACTGTTCAAACATTGGTAGCATCTAAGCAATTGTGGTGCTTAATTTTTCATGTATTAAGTTTACGGGCAGCATATAAATTGTCTGAGCATACCTTTTTTATTTATTTGAGTTGAAACGTACTTGTACAAACCAGCGAGAGTATTCGCATTCAGTACATCTACACATTTCATGGCGGTATGTTATCAGAAGTCCCCAGCATGTTGGTTCATGACGCTAAGTAAAACTTGTACTGGGTGTGGTATTTAGAGGTTTAACTGAGTGGAACACTGCTATCCAGTCCATTTATTACAATTATAGTTGTATATGCAGAACTGAGAGTCAGTAATAGAAAAATAACTGTCCCTTCTTGGATCTCATAGATAGCAGTGCTAGAGCATTTGCTTTGCTAGTGAGTCATGCAGTGACATCTCTTCTTGATGTGCAAAAGAAAACAGACAGCTTCTCAAGAGAGTTGCTTGTTTTGAGAGTAACATCTTGATAATCATTCAATTTATTAAAATCAGGTACATTTTGAAATAAATTCATCACACTGCCTCATGGAAAAAACCATGGTCACAACCTCATGGAAAAAAAATTTGATTTGTAGATACCTTTCTTCTTCACAATATTATTTTTCCTTGGTGCTTCAGAATGCAGTGAAAGGACAAGACCAGATTTTTGAGGAGTTTGGTCACTACCAGCTGTTGTTCTTGTTGAGCATTTGAAAAACATGTAGGCATACTAATCAAATATCTTTGCTAGAAGACCACAAGGAATTCTTTGTTAATATGCTGTTTTCTTCAAGATGTAACAGTCCCTCATGGGATAATATTTAGGCTTTTTGTTGTGTAATGTTTATAGTATTTGTTCTCATTCCCAGTCTTAAGAAATCCTCCAGCTTGATCTTTTATAGTAGAGTTCCTTGTTATACAATATTCTACATTAGTTAAAAATACAGTGGTATGAATCAGGTTGCTGTGCTTCTGATTGTATTAATTGTGATAATTGCTGTCATATTAGGGGGATGGTGGGTGATATAAATTCTGGTGCAGCTGATTGACAAAGATAGTAAAAAGCATTGGGACTACACAAGATAGACATCTTATAGATCAGTGACATTGCCAAAAACATTTTGATTTTTTCTTTTTCCTGATCTCTCTTCATATCTTCCTTACCTTCTAGCCTGAAACAAAGTCACAATAGATTCTTACTTTCTTAAATATGAAAAGCTCCAGCTTTCCTCCTGGTATCTGTTGGCACCTAATGCTTTAGTAAGTGACTCAGACTGCTCTCTCTTCTTTGATTTCTATCATCTGGAAGTTTTTCTAGGGTTTTCTGTAAGCATATGACACTGTGACAGTCCTTACAATTAAGTCATTCATCCGTTTTGGAGGAGTACTCAAATACTCTGTCTCTTTTCAGAGCATTGAAAGTTTAATTTTTTTCTGATAAAGAGAGAGAAATGCGGACACAGATTCACACCTGTGTGACACTGCTGTCATTTCTCTTTGACCCTGCAGGTTACACTGCATTTTGAAGTGGGATCAAAATAGGTATGAAAACACCTAAAAGGTCTCCTGTGGCCAATTAAATTCATAGTCCAATTCAAAGGTCCTGGCAATGCCCAGCAGATTCAACTGTCTCTTTGCTCAGGTCCAGCATAACAGCTGTGATCTGGAAGACTGTTCAGTGTTTCCAGGGCTATACTCAGAAGGAGTCCTGGGGATCCCTGGCTGTGGAGTTTACACACTCTGGGAATGCGGCTGACACTTCCTTAAGGTTCCAGTATAAGAAACAGTGCTGTGGGGCTTCCGGTGGACACAGCCCTCCAGGCAATCCTCTCCTTGAGGCAGACCAGCTGGATCAGCATCTGTTGTCCTCCTCCTTGCCATGATACTTTCTAGGGGGGAAAGGTGAAGCCTAGTGATGAATGAGGTGGATTGGGAATCAGATCTCCTGAGGACTCTTCCAACAGCAAGACACATGTGGCATGTAAGCTGTTAACAGGTGCTCTCTGAACTGCAGATACAGACGGCTCCATCTGTGTTTATGAGGTCTCTGAGCTCTGCTTGTCTCAGTCACATGTATTTAATTTCCTGTACAATGCTCACTTTAAGCCTTAAAGGTTGTATCTGTGTTGTTTTGGAAAAACATATTTGGCAGCACCTGGAAGACCTCATTCCCTCACTAACTGCACCCTTGTGTCATGGGGGCTCCCCACTGACATACTGCAGCCATGCCTTTTTGAAATGCTAGGGACAAGCCATATCTTCAGCCTTCTCACATGCTAGGCTGTCTCCACTGGTGTGAAAATGTCAAGGAGAAGGTCTCCCATACACTTCTAAGCATTCAAGCCTGCTCCCATTAGCTGCTGCCTCTCCAAAAACCCAGCATGAGAGTGGAAGTTGAGGCAGGTGAAGAACAGAAATCTGGGCAATAACCAGTCATGTGAATTTTGAATTATACTGGTCAATCTCAGTGCATTTTTCCACACTGTGATTTGTTTTCCTGTCACTGCTTATTTGGATATGATACACTAACTTCCAACTTTGGCTCAAGGAGCAAGGATAAGGATATTATACAAGAGCTGTTTCATTCGCATATGTCATCCCATGTCCACGCACTTAGCTTGCCTCTATCTTTTTGTTTCTGAACAAAAACAAAAAGTGAGTTGAAGACAACTCCACAGCAGGAAGAAAACTCTGTTCCAGACCGTTCATTGGCAAGCGTATTTCAGAAACATGCTTCAAAACAGCTTCATGAGTTCACATAGCCTCTCCTCGCGGAGACCTGAATTCATGCTGGCCACTGCTACAGCGACTGTTATAACTGTGAAGGGACAACCATGCACAGGGTCTACTATCCCTATCACTGCTCGAATTGTAAATGCCACTGGCTGGCCCAGAATCTGCATTTAACCTTAGCTTTTCCAGGGACTAGACTGACACACTCCACTTTGCCCTGACACATTGTTCAACCTTGCAGGGCATTTGTCTCTTTAATTTCTTTACTCACAGTTATATGGCAAATAGAGTTTATATATCACTGTTCTCCAGAGGCCAAAAGAGACACCATGGTGTCTAGTCAGAGTAATGGGCCAGCAACCTGAGACAAAGAACCTGGATGATAGTTCCCCTTTAGCTACTCACCTCTTACATATTGCACTAAGCAGTCCCCAGAGGGATTTTCTGTCAGAGAAGGTTTACTATAAGTTTTTTACCTAATTTGTTATTTTTGCCATACACTCAATATTACTTTTTAGCAGTCTTGCAGAGGTTATATATGGCTCAAAACCTTCTCAGGGCATTTTTCCTTTTTGCACCTTTCTCAGTACTTCACTGAATTGCAGGCATCCTGCTCCTCAGTATCTATGAATTTAGCAATATTTTTTTCAAGCTTTTCCTTTCTTTAGCCTCATGTCTATTAGAATTAGAATTTATAAAATTGAGATTTCAGTAGCTCTTTGATATCCTGAAAGGGTCTTGTGAAATAAATGGAAACCAATATCATTCTCTCCATCAAAGAATGAGAGTTCAAGGGAGGAACTGAGCTACCCTGGTGCAGGCCTTTGTGTTCCCCAGGGCTCAGCGTTGGGGCCAGTTTTGTTTAATATCTTTATCAATAATCTGGATGAGGGGATCAAGTGCTCCCTCAGTAAATCAGTAGATTACACTGAGTTAGGCGGGTGAGTTGATTTGCTTGAGGGAAGGAAGGTTCTACAGAGGGATCTGGACAGGCTGGATCAATGTCAAGGCCAACTCTATGGGATTCAACAAGTTCTGGATCCTGCACTTGGGCCACAACAACCACATGCAATGCTACAGGCTTTGGCAAGAGTGGCTGGAAAGCTGCCTGGCAGAAAAGGACCTGGGAGTGTTTTTCGGCAGCCAACTGAACATGAGCCAGGTGGCCAAGAAGGCCAACAGCATCCTGGCTTCTTTCAGAAATGGTGTGGCCAGCAGGAGTAGGGAAGTGATAGTGTCCCTGTGCTCAGCACCGGTGAGGCCGCACCTCAAATCCTGTTTTTGGCAAAGGAGGGTGATGAAGCTGGTGGAGGGGATGGAGCACAAGCCTTATAAGGAGAGGCTGAGGGAACTGGGGCTGTTCAATCTGGAGAAAAGGAGGCTGTGAGAAGGCCTTATTGCTTTCTACAGCTACTTGAAAGGAGATAGTAGCAAAATGGGTGTTGGTCTCCTCTCCCAAGTAACAAGTAATAGGATGAGAGGAAATGGCCTCAAAGTTGTGCCAGGGGAGGTTCAGAATAGATATGAGGAAAAGTTGCTTCACTGAAAGGGTTGTCCAGCATCCGAAAAGGCTGCCCAGGGAAGTGGTTGGGTCGCCATCCCTGGAGGTATTTAAAAGACTTGTAGATGTGGTTCTTAGGGACATGGTTTAGCAGTGAACTTGGCAATGTTAGGTTAAAGGTTCGTCTTCATGATATTAAAGGTCTTTTGCAACCTAAATGATTCTGTGGCCGCTGGGCACACATCTGTTAGTACAGGGTTGTTACAGAAGCAGAGTGTCTCCATCCCCAAATGCAGGGAGTCTGCATGTGTATCTAGTAAAGATACAACAATTAAAATTCATTAGTTCCCCACATGGAAAAAAGGCATGTTTATATCCTGAGCACAGTACTCATGAAGGGTTTTTCAATAATACTTTATTATTCTAAACTTCACAATTCAGAATTGGCAAGTTTATCAAATCAGCTGAGTTTGATGACATGATTCATTATACAGAGAGCATCATGTCTTCCATCCAAATATTTTCTGAATCATTTCAACCTTTACGTCCATTATTTGTGGAAAGACTGGAAAATAGGTTAATTGCTTTGAAATGGAAATTTTAAAAAACTGGATTTATTTTATATATTTGAGCTTAACCTTTTTCTGTTCTTTCCAACACTGTTAGGAAAGTCTGAAATGCCAGTCTTTTAAATAATGATATCACTACCATAAAAATCATTCAAACACTCTTCAGTTTATTAGGTTAGCTTAGCTACACTTCAATTCAGGTACTGAAATCAGAAGCACAGGAACGGAGTGCCAGATAACAAACCACAGGCCTTTTAAATTATAATTGGCTTAAAATGACAATTTTTCTATGTACCTTTATGTGTTGTGTACTAATTCAATCCTGCTGAGCTCTCTGAGTCAAAGATTTTTTTCAGACTTTACTATGAAGTTACTGGGGTGTTCCACGTAAATTGTATGAGGAAAACGTTACATTTTTAAAGGGAATCAGAAAGAATATGAGCAAGACGACACTAGAGGGGATGGAAAAGAAAAATATGTCTTTCCACATTGTTCAAGATTTCTAAAACTAAAATAAAAACTGCTAGTTCAGCAATATTGGATTATTTTAGCCAGAGAAAGATTAAATTCCAGAATCAAAGGGTCCTCAAAAAAAAAAAAAGCCTCCTGGAGCTCCTCTCTTTTTACTGATTTTTGTTCCAGCTAGTATGCCTTGGTGACCCGAGGAGTGGTAAGATGGAAAAAGGAGAAGTCTTACAATACATACCTGGTCTATGCCCCTTAGGAAGCTAGCCCCTCTCTAGCAGAATGAATGCTACTATGGCAACAAATTAACTAATAAAAATACACTTTTTCATTCTAGAATTTCAAAGAAACAAGTTATATAGTGTCAGATACATTCATAGATGTTAAAGGCAGAAGTAGCGATTAGGTCATCCAGTCTGGCTTGCATATCACGCATCTTATAATTTCACTGAGCTATGACTGTATTGAGCCAGGAATTTGCATCTGACTGCAACATACCTTTGACAGAGCATCCAGTGTTAGAATGGAGAAATCAAAAGAGAGAGAGAAAACAGCCCATCCCTTCATTCTTGGTTCTATCGATTAATCAGCTTTGCTATTAAAAATGTATATCTGGTTTCTAATTTGAATTTATCTAGCTTTAAATTTCCAGCATAGGTTTTTGCTAAACACTCCTCTACTAGATTAACAGATCTTTTAATGCTTTCTTCCTTTCTCTCTCTGTGAGAGTACTTACTTACTGTAACCAAATAATTTCTCACCAGCAGGCCCTTTTTTGTTTAGCTAAAGCGTATTTCTGTGACTCTATTTGCCACAAAATTTTATTCCATCGCGTGCAAAAGGATTTTAATATTCTTTCCACTAAAACATCCAGTTACTAAAATACGTTTAGCTATAGGTCATCAAAGAGCTTTCTAATTAAAGAATATGAGTTACATACCAGTTATGATATGATATGCTCAGAATAAATCTACAGGGGGATCTAAAACTTCATCTTTGGGTTTTTGAAGGGAATTGCTCTGCCATTTGAGCTAATGGAATATTTTGCTGGGTCAGCCCAGAAGTGAGGCTTTATATCTTTACCTCCATCTCCTTAAACAGTGTTGCCTTTCACTCCAGTAAAAGTGGAATTCTCAGTGGGACCTTCCTTGGAACACTAACATTCTCCAAGACCTTCTTGGGAAAATTATATGACCATAACTTGACACCATCTAAAAGTTGCCCAGTAAATGTTTGCAAGTCTGCAATAAACTCTGTTTCTAATAGTGCACTTCATGCTGGGTTAGCAAAGTACAGAGGAAATCGTGAAGGAGAAAGCTGTATGCAGTCCTGCAAAATGACCCCAGCAGCATTCCATATACCTGCAGCACCTCTGTGTAGATACAGGCAGCCCTCAGCTTGCTTTGTTCTGCTTGTCCAGCACTGAAATCCTTGCAGAGCTGAGAGGAACATCAAAACACTCTTGAGGTGAAATAAGAAGCTGCTGCACGTTTTTTTCTTGTTCATGATGAGCTTGAAGCAAATAGAATTTGTTTCAAAGGTAAGAGTAAATGTTAAGCATCCTAAGAGCTCATAGGAATCCTTCTAGATTACTTCCAGGGCTCTTTTGGGGATACAGTGTGTCTGTAATGAAATCACCCTAAACACACTATGAGGCTGTGCAGTTTCACCTTCTACCTGCATGCTGATGCTGCCCCAATTCAGCTGAAGTCAGCAGCTCAGTATAGGGGTCTTTCTCTGAGAAGACCCTTTAACGCCAGTAAAGCCAATCATGGGCATTAGAGTTTAGGTACTTCTTTCCCTTTACAGAATCAACCTTTCTGTGATAACAAAGTCTCTTGCAATGATGAGTTAAGATTTACTGTTTAGTTATAACTGATATACTTATTCCAGAGAAAGAAGAACCTATGCAAAAGTTCAGGAAACTTTTAAATATGAAAAAAAAACCTAAAAAAAACCAAACCTCCCCTAAACCTTAAACCTAAAACCAACACAAAAGTAGAAGCCCGGATTCCTCTCATCCCTTGCTTTCTTACTAGACCTTTGTGGCCACCATAGCTTTACTTTCTTTCCATACAAAAATCTTATCCTCAGCTGACTTGGCTGAACTCTGGTTTCTTCTCATATAGTAATATATAAAGTAGCTTTATGGCACAGCCATAAATAAGGTTGATTCATTTTCAGTACTTAAAATCTTGAGTATTTCAAAGAAGAAGCTATTTAAAGAATCCTTTTGGGGTCTATTAATATATGGAAATATTATGTCTATTTTGTAAATTGGGAGCTAAGGCACTGTGAGGTTGAATGATGGCACAAGGTATTCATAGAAAAGTCAAGAATTCAGTGTAGATTTTCTTAATCATAGTCTAGCATCTTAAGCAAGAAAGTATCATTCTTGCTTTGGTGACCAGTGCTAGGATGTGAGTTATTCTCTTTCATAAATATGTCTACAACCTTAAAAAAAAAACCCCACAGAACTAGCAATAAAACATACTTTAAAAATATATATTCTTTGTGCTGAGGCTAGCACATTTACACAGATTTAAATTTGTTAAAAATTAAAAATACATTCTACCGCTTATTCAGAAAAATGAGGTTTTGAAACTGAGACAGAAACCTGATATTTTGAGCATGGCTATAATGCTTAGGAAAACATACCATACATGACTCAGTACAGTTTATCTCTGTATCCAAAGGTATGCACCCATCAAAGTCAGAGGACACTGCTTCACATTCACCCCTGATAAATAACTATGTTAAATAAGTTTAAGAAATGAGACTACTGAGCCTATTTCCTAGTTTGAAAACATATCCCAGAAGTCATTGACTGTGCTTTTCAAAAAATTCAAAAGCTACTTAAGAATTCAAAAACTACTTAAAAACTACATAGAAATATCTCTAACATTTATCACATAGAATTTCTAGAAAATAATCTTTATTTAAAAATCTAATTATTTTATAATACTTTTATTTAGTCAGTTAATCTGATCATTATTGAAATGATTGTTAGTGTTCATCTCAGTAGAATTATGTCTGTTCTTAACTCCAATTAAAATGAATGAAAAACAAGGACTAATCTGACTAGTCTTTTATAGAAGTTCTTCTAGACATATAGAGAGAACTTTAGATACCTAAACCTTTCAAAAGGTGCACCTCACTATTTATAAGTGAAAATATTTCCAGAACTCTGAGGGCTAAATATCAATATATATTCTCTTTAGAACTAGTAAAATTCATGGAATGGTGTTTTCCAAGCAAATGTATTTTTTTCTGCCTTTGGCAAATTTCTCTTTCTAAGCATGGTAGTGCATATGAATGGCTGTAATTGTTTTACAAGTACCCTGAGAATTAAATTCACAAAGTAAACCTAGGCACTTAAACTGCAGGTGTGTCACCCAAAATTTAGATCCAAATTTAGATCTGCAGTCTCAACAGATGTATTTTTCTCAGCAAATCTCGCAAATATCTAATGCTTTCCATGTACATGTGGTTTCACATTAACCAACACCAGAAGGAGAAGCTGGCAGCTGCACTGGTCTTTTGCCTTTTTCCAGTGGCTTGCTCATTAAGTCCAGTCTCATCTCTAGATGAGGATAAACTTGATCACCAATGCCAGATAGTAACATAGTGCATTGGGCCATTTGAGAAACAGAAGACAATCATAGCAACCATAACCCACCTTTCCTCCAACAGCCACGTGCAATGAGATTCTGATACATCTAGTCTCAAGCTTCAAGCATCCTGGTTTTAAACCATAAGGGAAGAAAGACAGCAAAATCCCGTTGAAAGGTAGAGCTTCATGCTGTAATTTTATGTATATTTATACAGTATTAAAAAGCAATACTCTTGTTCCACCCTCTTTGTTGACTGCAGATACTTATTCCATGCCACTTTTTTCCATTAATATATTGGCTTCTCAATCCACCGTTTCAGGAAAATGGTCTGTATTTATATTAACCCAGCAAGAAGAGGTAAATTTTCAGCTAGAAAAGTTCTTTGAAGTGGTTTACTAAGGAGTATCCTAATTGTTTTTGTTAACAAAGGTGAATGGTGGTAAAGGACAGAAGGCAAGTAGTGCAAGGGTATTCCATGGGTTTGTCCATGTATTTGGAAGGAAAGCTTAATTCAAGTGGACAGTGCATCTAGCAAAAGGTGACCTCACTTCTGAGTGTTTGCCATTAGACTGTACACAGGTTTTCTAACTTGGTGCACTGGCTTTTGCAGAGCCGATGAATATCTAACTTAAGGTATATATGTGTGAGTACAGCGAGCCATATATTCACCTTACCTAAGCCACAGAATTATTTAATGTGGTTTTAAATCTAGAGTGACTGACCCTGCATCTCAAAAGGTTTTGGTGGGGAACAGGCTCTGTTGTCATTTGGCAGTAAAGGATGAGGTGCTTGAAGAATGCAACATCCAGTTTAAAATATACTGGTGTTACACAAACTTTATTTCCCTTAGAGAAAATCTACCTCTTATTTACTGTGACTGCATAGCTAACACACAGGGGGTTTGTACCCTCATTTACCTTGTTGTGGGGTTTGTGTGCATTCATATCCTGAGCCTGGGGGATGGAAATGGACCTAGAACATTTCTAATACCTTTGCATCTTCTTCGTAATGTCTTTCATTGAAAGTCTCTTTTGTGCAGGAAGCCAGCGCAAGTCTATGCACAACTTAAATCCCACTTAAATTGCTATGGCTTAAAGTCCCACTAAAATAGCTCCTGGGCCTCATGCTGGCCTTATATATGGGGATGGATTCCATACTTATGGAATTCCTCCTAATTTCCTCCTTTTAATGCTGTTTTGCTTGTTGGCAGGGTAAATGAGCCTCTTCTGAGCCCAATAAGATGCCAGCACCGGTACCCAAGCTTGTTTCATACTTTAACACTAAAAGCAATTGTTATTAAAATTTGGCATGATTGAGTGCAAAGAACCCTGCCATAGTTTAGGGGGGCGATGTCAATCAATATCTCATTACCAGCACTGTGACTCACTTTACTTACTCTAAGATGAACTGTAACTGACTATAACTATTGGAGAACTTACCAGAAATTAGTGCCTCTCACTCTTTGGAAATAGTAATTCCCAGAGAAGTTTTGAGCTTGACTGAACTCAATGGAGAGGCTAAAGCATAGCATTGTCAGAGTTCACAGAGTTCCAGTCTTAGCCCATTGCTTCCCTTACATTGCATTATGTAGCACATAGGAAAAATGTGTAACAAAAACCTGAATACACATGGATATCGGTGTAAATGAGGCAACTGAATGTCACCTACTCATTATTTCTATGATATCCAGGTGATGAATGGTCTTCTGTTGTCCTTTCCTCATGAGATGATCTCTGCAATTGGTAGATTCACCAAACTCAAAAAAACAAAGGTGAAACAATTAATTTCTTTTTCCATAGGTAAATGATCAAGTGCTGCATTAGTTTTCTTTTAAGATTTGCAATTTCCTCAACAATATTTTTTTCTCTTCCATTTGCATGCTAATTCACAAAAGTAGTTAGTTTGTTTTTTTCATGGAAAGACACTCTTCTAAGTGTCTGTATGTGCAGGTATTTTCATATAAATTAGATCATCCACATCAGAACCATCTACACAAATCCTTAGAAAATCCTCTTTTTTTGTAGAAGTGTTAGTAGCTCCATCATATGCTATTGCCCTGTGACTCAGCTAGCCAGTCTCAGACTACAGTTAAAAAAAGAAAGACAGTTGGAAAGGGTGACCTAAACAGGTTCAAAAGTGTCAGGGTATGTGGAGATGGTATCAGGGAGCTCTACACAGTATAGGAAATACAAGGAAAAGAAATTTGAGCATAGAGGAGAATACATGAAAGCCATTCAGATTTTTTAGTTCGGATTGAGCTTCAACACTTCACCTCTGCACGGCACTCTATCACCAGGGGCAGCTGTGGTTCCAAAACAGAGGCCCACACAGCATAAACGTGATAAAACAGGAATTTCAGCCCTCTCTGTAAAGCAATCAGAGCACACCAGGCCTTTGACTCACTTGACCTTCCTCGGTGTTATTTTTAATGTCTTTTTTTTTTCTTTTTTTCTTGGCCATTGAATATGTATTAACTGTTATACAATGCTTACCAAGTGTGTTATGTAAAGTTCTAGAGATAAAACCTCAATCCAGGGCCCCCCTCTAAAGATTTTTGAACTTCCTGAGGGCTCTGGGAGCACATCCAAGATTTTTATTGTTCTCAGAAGATATATGGAGATTATTTGTCATTTGGAGAATGTGTGTGTGAGAGTGTACTGGTGGGCTCTGCTGAGCAGGCTATTGTGTTGCATTCTTGGGGAGAAGGTGGGATTCAAGAGTGACCTAAACCAGATGTTGAGAAAGGAGGGAAAGTAAAAAAAATAAATGAAAGGGTGAAAACCCCTGAGATCTGCTAAGGATTACCAACTACATTATGCATTTTATGAGTGTGCCTTCACTATTACTCATCCACAACAAGCTCCCATAGACCTTACAGGATTTCTTTTATTTTCATGCATTAACAATATAGCAGCAAGGAGCTGACACTTGTTTTCCATATCAAGCAAAGTTTTATAAGAAAATTTTTTTCTGGCTATCACCTCAGCTTATATTTTACACTACTCTTACAACAGAATAGTAATTCTATTTTATGGACACTGTCAAATATCTTTTTTTTATGGAGTTCTTCTTTTCTTTTAAAGAACAGTCTGATTTTTAAGGGTTTCGGTGATTGGTCTCATTTTGGATATTGAACCTGTAGAGTCACAGGAGCAGATAACTGCTGGAGCAATTAGTTGCCCTGAAGAGTTACATCCTAGCCATGTTGAAGTTGTTGGGAGTTTTGTTAGCATTGCTGACAATTCACCCTACACATTTAATATTTACCTTTTCCTCAGCTGGACCCACAAACAGTCTGTGTTCACCCAAAATTTCCACTGGCTTTCATAATCACCACTGTTTGATATGCCCAGAAGACCTGGTAACTAAATAAGGTTTTTCTTTCTGGTGATTCTGCCTTTTTTTTTTTACCTGGCAAACACTAATTTTTATCTCATTGGTTGGCCTGGATTACAAGCAACTGTGATCTGGATCCAAAGGGTATGAATCTGTAATATCAGCATTCTGTCACAATATCCAAGAGAACTCACGCATTTTAATTACTTCTTAGGGTAGCGGAATGACTATTTTAGGGACAGCACACTTTAATAATGCTGGAGTCACTATAATAAAAGATATTCCAAAGCTTTAATAACCGCATTGGTGACACAGTGGTAATCTGTGTTTGCTGTGATATATTTAGAATCTGGGAGAGTATTATGAAAGATATTCCCATTTCAAGATTTTTGGACAGAGCAGGCTATTAACATCCCTTTAAATCTTAAGTGTACAGTACCACTGTTTCCTGAACTTATTATGATTTGTGGCTGCATTTTTAAGCGAAAGACATTCACTTTTACTGAAAGTGGAATCAGATCCTGGATGCTGGTCTAAAGTAAGCCATCCCAGAGTGACTTTTGAGATGTTAGATAAGCAGCTCCTTGGAAGGCAAAAGGAAACAAAGAGAAAATACTGGAGGTCAGAAAGCTATAAATGGTTATATGAGGATATTTACATTAGCCATATTCCATCTGTATATCTGCAGGAGGGCCACTGTGTCACATCAGGACAAATATTTGTAAGAGTTTGGAAGGATCTGTTCAAATGGGGTGGGGGGAGGGTGTCATAGCAGTTTACTGCTTCCTCACAAGGGAAGGAGGAGGAGCTGATCTGGTGACCGATGATAGGACCAAAGGGAATAGCAGGAAGGTGTTCCAGGAGAGGTTTAGCTTGGATAATAGGAAAAGGTTCTTCACTCAGAGGGTGATGGACAACTGGAACAGGCTCCCCAGGGAAGGAGTCATGGCACCAAGCCTAACAATATTCAAGAAGCATTTAGACAATGCATTCAAACACATATTGTAAATTTTGGGGTTGTCCTCTGCAGGGATATGAGGGGGACTTGATGATCTTTGTGGGTCCCTTACAACTCAAGTCATTCTGTGATTCTATGTATAATTCTGCAACTCTTGACAGCTGGCCATGTGTACAGAGGTACTGCTCTTAGAACTTGAATACATTCATATTTTCTGGTTCAGATTGTCTGTGGCCCACTCATTTGAGATACAGTGACTCTATAATCAATCGTAATGTGGGATTGCAGTGGGGCTCACTGCAGCACCTTTCCCTCCAAATTTTGAATAAAGGACACGGTCTATAGTACACTTTTCATCTTATCATGGAAAATTGTTGTTCCAGAGAATGCATTTCAAGTTTCAGTTTGCATTCTCAAAGGAATTACACTGTAGCTTTACTCTTTAAAATGGCAAAAGGCAATCATAGCAACAGTGACTATCACCTAAAGTTCAACCGCTGCATCCTACCAGTTTCTGGTACAGCTAATGATATTCTTTCCTTTTTACTTGAGAGTTTTTGTTTTAGTTCACTAGCACACAGTAACGTGTCCTTTCTTTTCTTTTACTAGAGGAGCATGTCTCCAGTAGGAACCAGGAGCTCCTATTGTAGATGCTATCAAATCAAAACAATGGTTCCTGCTGTGAAAAGCCCATGGTATATGTACCAGACAGGACAGTCAATAAGGAGTGGAAGGAAACAAGACAAGACCAGCAGTTCTATTTACATCTATCTTTACAGGAGGTAACTAAGTGCAACATCATCAGAGTTTTGAAGAAGGAATATAAGGAGGGTTAAGAAGGTTTCTCCAGGAATTTCCCTTCATGTTTGGAAACATGGAAGGGAAGATCAAGATGCTTGTTTGAATTATCAACAATTTTTTAATGAAGAGTGGCACAGTGACATGTCATAGGGAGCATAATGTCTTTGAGAGTATCCAGAGAAACAAAAAATATTTGGGACAAAGTGAGGAAAAAAAAAAAAGAATTTTATGTCCTGTCCAAGAAAGCCATCAAAGCAAGCCACAAAACTCATCAATAACATTTCTAATGGTACCTTGAAATAGTCAGGAATTTTATATCTAGCCTGCTTTCCTTATATTGCATTGTAGCCAGATGCCCCCACACTAAGTCTACTGTCCCTCACAGTAGGTGAAACTAAACTAGTATATGTTAGAGAGAAAGAACAGGAGATGTCAGAATTCTGCTCAAGCCCAGGATTGTTTTATCTGTGAATGATCTGTTAGTGACCTCTATGCAAAAAGCAACCCATGGACCATGCAACAGCAAAAGGTGTGAATAGCAGCAAGGTCCCACTTAATCTGAATTGAATTGATTTGGGCTCTAGGTCCAAATCAGGCAGTTGAACCTATTTGCGCATTCTAGCACTAATCCTCTTCTTTTGTATTTTAAATACTTCCCACGTGGCACTATATGAAATGTTTTAGGGACTTCTACTAGAATAACCACTTTGTCTCTATTTAACAGCACATTCTTATCAGAGAACTGTATTTTGATCTTTCTTTATTGCATTACCCACTTTTTTATCTCTGGTGTACGAGTTTCTGTTCTGTTTCATTCAGTTGAAGTTACATATGCTACAATCCTATCAAATAAATTTTTATGCAGTATGCTGGGGTAGCAAAACCATTTGCTACTTGTGCTGATATTTCACATGCCAGCTCTTGCAGTGCTCTGGGGAGGAGATTAGTCATTTCTTCTGATCTCAATACATTAAGTTTTTTGAGTTGTTTTTCCTCTACCTCCTCATGCTTCTTTTCTTTCTCCTTGTTTCTGTCAGCCATCTGGCAGTGCTCTACTCCACCTCCAGACCTCTTCTCTGCAAGTTCCCATTTCCTGAGGTCTCAAGCTCCAGAAGGTTTTAAGTTGCTGTGTGCTGAGCTTCCACATCCTTGCTGATATTTGGGAATTCTGAAGTCCAGTTGACTTCACATACTGGGTATGTAAATGTCCTGAAGTTTCCCTTTCTGAAATAAAGAAATATTGGTTATGAGTGTGTTTGTTTCACTTTCCATGTAATTTAAACTGAATCAACTTGTGATCAGTTTGATCCTGGCTTATTTTCTATGACCAGTACTTTCATAATGTTGTCACGGCTTACAAAAACAAAGCGGCTCTTATGACTCTATCTTTTGACTTACTTGTATTTCCATTAATGCCCTTGGGTCAAGAATTAGGGACGAAATCCACAAGTGTATCCTTTGCTGCGGTCTTTTGTAATCTATAGCTCGGTTTCATGCAACGCACACTGCAGTCTAAAATATGGGAGACTGAGCTAGCACAGCGGGCATCTGTCTGCTGCCTGGCAGTAACAGCCATAGAAAGAATACTACTTCAATTCTTCTCTGAAAGAGATAGCTTTTAAGTGGCAGCTAGATGCTTGTCTTGGCTACCTGATATCTAGGCTTTCACCCAATGGCTGACATCAGCTAGAGCATGGAAACTACAGATTCAAATATCAATGTGTTCTTCTGAGAAGCTGCTTAGATCTGTCACTCACTTTTTCTCACTGGCCTGACAGAGCCTGTTTGTTGATGGAACAAGTTATAAAGAAAGGCCCAGTTATTTTCTGAAACCATTATACACTGAATGCAATTCAGATTCTGAATGCAGTCAGATTCATGCAATTAAAAATAATTACATTTGATTGGTCCTTCATCATGCCCAACAGAACACATTGTCACAGCAGCAGTCACCAACCGATGCAGTAATGTGAATGTCTTGCAAATTGCCATTTTTTAGTAAGCAGGAAAGTTTTCCAATTTTGAAGAAAATCTGCACATAGTTTTGCTGTCCTCTAAATAAATCATGGTACACAAATTTTGTGTTTCACTATCATTTGGAAGATAACAAGTTCCTTTCTCTGATTTGACCTTTGTGATTATATCTATGACTAGCAATCTATGCAACATGAGGAAAGGTTTCTGGATCCTGCATTTGATTTGACGAGTTTACTGTACTTGTTGAGTATGAGTTGTATGTGTCATCAGAGCAGTCCGTAGCACAATGGAATGATCCCTGACATGCTTTTGGCCAAAGTCAATGAGCCATCTCCCCAGATGAGATTTCTAGGTGGGGGATGTCAGGGATGGGGTGTGATTTTCTCCTTCCTACTTGTCCATCTGGAATAAAATATATTTTGGAATTTGCAATACACCAGATTTTTCCAGTATTTCTTTCAAAAACCAATTTACAAGGATATAGTTCAGGTGCTGGGAGCAGCACTGGGACGGAAGCAGGAGTGTCATTCTGAAAGATAAGATATAGATATTCATTAATGCCTACAATTCTTAATGACAAATGTATAGTTTGTAATAATTAGTGTGATTAATACTATTCATATGAGCAATTCCAGCAATTGAATGGTTCATACTATGAACTTAAAGATGGACATGAAGACAGGGTAGACCTACACATATTTTGTATATGAAAGATATCTTTTTTTGGTCTTAAATGTGTTTTCAACATATAAGTGATCTATTTGATTTTCAGAGCACTGTAAACCACTTTATAACTTTTGGCTTTTACAAAATGATTGCAAACACTGGTGATTGGCCGGCAGTGATGTCATACATGTGTCAATATTTCTCATTAAAAGCACAGGTATGACCTTTTTACCTTGGAGTTTCCATACCATAATAGCTATAAGGCACTCACGGTTAATAGATTTCTGAGGGATTATTGCACTCTGTGAGTAGCTGAAGTCACTTGGCTTTTCGTTGGTGCCTCATACTGCACCTGAGGTGTGTGATAATCCCTCAGAAATGCACTGCTTGTTGAATCTCATGGCTTAATTATAAACATTAACTGAAGTCAGCTACACTTTAACTAGTTTGCCCAGATGTTTCTGTACCTGACGGATGGATGTGATGACTGATGAAAAGAAATCATGTAAAAAGATCTGCTTCTGGTGAGTTCGTTTGCCATGGGAAAAAAAGAGAGTAAAGCAGTTGCACTACCCAGTAACAAGAGAATTGAGACCTCTCAACTGCAGGAGGATGCACAACAAATTTAATTCTAATTTCTCCATCTGAAGGAGGCGCAGCTCAGTTTAAAAACCTGGGGGTCACTACTGCTCCCACCTGCACATCTCCCTCCATATGGAGTTCCTCTTAATGAGGCGCATGACCATGTAGCTCCCTTCTGTGCAGCCTTAGATCTAGGACACGTTGGAGGCAACTCCTTCTCCAATTTGTCCCCCATCAAGGAAAATGTGACTCTCTTTGCAGAACTTACAGCTCTTTTTCTGACTTGTTTTTCCTTCCCCCAGTGTTGTCCTTTACTAATTCTACTGCTTTAGGGTCTGTGATATATTTTTGATACGTTGGCATTTATAGACTCACATTTTCTTAATCAGTTTCTTTAACGAAAACAGTAATGAGAAACAATATGAATAACTACCCTTTTAGAGGATTTTACAATATTTTCCTTTACAATTTTTACAGAGTATATAAGATTCTGGCTAATTTTAATTTCTTTAAAAGATCAAACTCTTAGAAAAGCTACTCTCAAGTGAGAATGTCTTGAGAAGGCAAAAATTTTATGCCAGCCCTTCAGATCCAGGTCAAACACTCAGCTGGAAGTATTTGTAAACCCACTCTAAAACCCACACTAATTGCTATCTGTGCCAATGTAATGATACCTGCAGCAGTGCAATTTATGTCCTCAAACACATGCAAGCAGTAACCTAACATCTGTGTCTCTTACTAGTAATTTGCAGAAATTAGGACTGAAAGTTGTGGAGATCACCAAGGAACCCTTGACATTAAGAAAAGCCTCAGTGGCCCTGCTAATGCAGTTATCCAGACGTTTTCCCTGGGAAACACAATATATCTGTGAAATGAACTGAAGTGTAGTAATTTGGTTTCAATCAGTATTTGTTTTCATGCTTAACTGAACATTGATTATAGAGTTGTTATCAGAGCTTCCATAATATTAATAAAGTCATGGTTAAATGAGCTGTATTTAAACATTTGTTAAGAGTAAGTCTTTGTGCTTCCAAGTCTTTGTGCTTCCTGATCCATTTTCTGAAGTTGAAAACAGATAATCCCCTGTAAAAATTTCAATGTATAATTGTTCTTACAAGTTTTGCAAACTCTCATAAATGTTTTAGAAGAATATTTTTAATTGAATAAACAATTATTTGAATTTCATTAAATTTTATTGAATTTTATTTCTATGAGTAAACCATGGGAAGAGTGATGAATGATGGTCTTGGTGTTGCTTGCTATATGTTCTGTCATTCCAGCAAAACGAGCATGCAAGGACAATGCAAATCTGCATGATTTAGTGCACTGCACTGTAGTCTCTTGCTTTTCAGTAAAAATAAAAGGAGAGGTGTATATGCTTAAGAGATATCATACTGGGTATAGAAGAAGCTGCAGCGCTAGTTTCATTTCACACACAGAGAAAGGACTGTGTATAAAGATAGTAATATTAGTTTCCTTCACCTTTGGCATTAGTTGCAGTGAAGGAGACTGATGAATGATAACACTAATAAGCTCAAGAATAGGCAGCTTTATGTTTCTCTCCTATTCTGCAAGCAGACATGGGATTCCTAGTATCATGAAATGAACTATGTTATTACCATAACCACAAGGATTCTGTTACTGCATATTCTTACGTCCTTTTAAGCTATGTGTGGTTATTGACCCCATGGGCATGCAGATGAGAGTCTACTCTTTCTGGTTTTGTCTTTGAACCTGCGCAGTTACACATTTGGAGAAATTATTTTACATCAAGTTATGCTCCCTGAGGCTGTTCATCACCCATCAAATCATATTCAGTGGGATGACCACAATTCCTTTTCTTCTGGACTTCTAGTTTGGGGATTTTATCTGTCTACTGTTCCACTGTGATCTTCCACAGACAATCTGGGAAAAAAAAAAAAGAACAGTTAAAGGAAGACTCAGGTCTGTGACTCAGAATGTCATTCTGATCCCAAATCAGGTCCCAGTCAGGGCAAGAGATTGGGTCCATTCCCAAGGTTGTGCTAGGTCTCTGCTTTGTTACTGAACCCCTGGTTCCCCTTGATTTCAAGTAACACTATCTCATATGGACTGCATTAGCAAGTATCCTATAATGTATCCATTTATCAGAAAACCTACTGAAATACTCAAGTCCTTCATTCATATGGAACATAATAATGATAACTCTAAAGAAAAAGTCTCACCCTGTTTTGTTTGCCACATTCCTCTTGCCCACATGATACACTGCCAACAATCTGTACAGTCTGCAGAATAAGACATGCTTTAGTTATCTCAGGAGTGAAAAGCACTTAACTGTAGTGGAATCCTGACAGGGCTTACGTGCTGCTGGTGAGTAGAAGGACCTGCTTTGAGATCTTTCCTAAGTATCAGTTTCATCTTCCCTGAGAGTGCTCAGTCTTCTCCAGGTTCTTCTAGACCTATTTGCCTTCCGGTAAACCAAGGTACCAACAGTAGTGAAAATACCTTCTTTCTGTACTTAGAAGGACACCTCCTTTTTCACTCCCAGACAAACACAGTGACTAAGGCAAACTACTGTCTTACTTTTTATAAACCTGTCAAGAACATAAGAAATTATGTGCTAGGCCAGCCCACAAGTCCAGCCAGCTCACTATACTGTCTCCAAGAGTGATGGATAATGGGATGTACAAGAAAAAAATCAAAGAACAGTAAGGCATACCATCATTCATAGTGCCTCAGGATACTCTCAGAAATTTGTGGCTCAGGGACTCCTGAGCCTTTTCCAAATTTACTGTGTCTTTTTCGTGATGAGGAGACATGAGCCACACATAGTACTTATGAGGCAGATGAAGCACAAATTTATACAGTGGCATGATGACTAATGTTTTCTATTCTTTTCTTTTTTTAATTATTCCTAGCCTTCTATTTGGTTTTCGTTTTGTTCTGTTTCATTTTTAACACCATATGTTCAGATGGAGTTTCGTAGAATTGTTTTATGGAATTATTTGTTCCAAGGATTCATTTTCCTATGTGCACTGCTTTATATTTCTTTAACCTGAATTTCATCTGCTATTTTATCTGCTGGTCACTTTTACTAAAGCACATTATTGAAAGCATATCTTCCATGCATTTTATGAACATTATTGACTTAATCCTGCTAATGCTCATGTCAATTAAATGTGTAATAATAAATGTGTGAAGAAATAGACTCTATTTTTCCAAAATTCTCTTTAAAGCCGTGTTTTTCAAGGAGAAGGTTGCAGGAAGAATTTTGGCAGGCATATTTGAGCAAGTTGGGATAGTTTTAGAATTCAAATTATTATCTCACTTTTGTAATTGGGAATCAGAGACAGAGCACTAGGAGGAATTTAGGGAAATGCATATTATCCTAGGAATTCATTCCATTACTTTGATGTTTGAAAAAGATCTTTTATGAGCCTATTAGCAAGTGTGATATTCTTATAGCAAGGTGTAGATAAAATTACTTTTTTCAATATTAGTGAACACGTCAGCACCCCACGTCTTTATAGTCTTTGGCATCTGCTCATTATTTTGAAAGAACAAGTAAATAAATAGGTATATAAATAAACAAGCCAACATAAATAAATAGATAGATAAATAAATACACAAGCCGTCCACAAAATCCTAACAATAGAATTTTTTCAAATTAAGTTCCCTATTTTATAACTTGGATTTTGTCCTTCATTCATTTCACAACCAGCTGCAGCATTTCATCTTCTGAAGAGCACAACTGACATCTGAGAGCTAAGTGTCATTGTGCTAATGACTCCATAAATACCCCACCAAATCCCATATGATAAATTTCCCCCTGATTAGTTAAGCAGATACTGTATCATGCCAGCAGAAGGAGTTTTTGTTGATACAGCATCTCTGGAGACAGTGGTATGTTTTCTTTTAGTATTCGAATGCTCAGGAACTAGAGTAGTGAGAATGACAGAAAATCTGCCAATATTATTCGGGTCTGATGATCTTTCTTACCTTCAATTTATTTCTTTCTTCTTTGTTTCTTTTTCTATTTTTAGAGACTTTTTTTACATTGCCAGATTCTGCCTTGTAAAAATGAAATTGAATTGAGTTTTCGAAGGGCAGAATGTGAAAATATTGTTAGCTCCAATCACAATATGCCTTTTTTAGTCTATGATCCATTAGAGCTATTTCTGTGTTTCAAAAAGGAAAGGAAAAAATTTACTTATTTTGTATTTTGAGGTTATTTTATTTTTAGTCCTTGGGTTTTACAGTAAATGCATCAGTGGGTCACTTTTGTGCATTATTTTTATATCTTTGTAGTACTATTTCCATGAGCACATTGGTTTTATATTGGAGTTTCCACTTAAGACTGTTAGTAAATCTTTCCATAGAGGGGAAGGTCTTTATAAATGACTGTTGCTGAAGAAATGTTACTGGCTATGATGGGTGTGACAATAAATGTGGGAAAGACCTGGATTTTGGTTATTACTCTTGTATCAGCTTTCCCGTTCTGACTGGAGGAAAGGGATAATTGCATCCTCCCTTCCCCTGCACCTCTGCACTTTCATTTGGGCAGTGGTTAGACACATGGTTTTCAGAGAGAAACAAATGACGCATGGAGGAGTGTAATCACCGTGGCTTGCTCAGACACAAAATATGGACCCTTGGATACACTTTCAGAATAGTATGACGTGTTCCAGATAAACAGCAATTTACTGTGGTGGGAATGTGAATTCAGTATGCAATGTCTTAGGTTCCTAAAGTAGTAATGATTTTTCCATGACACACAAGGAACATTTCTGGTGTTAGCTAACTACTGCAAGGAAAGCCCACGTACATGAGCGTCTGATCTACTGGATTTTACAGTTCTGTGTCATATAGGGCTCTAATTACCATGCTTTGAATATTAGAGAACTCAACACACTTAATCAATCCCATGGGCTCTGCTATTTCCATTACTTAGTCTCAATCCCTGTTTAAAAACTGGTCCTGAGAATATATTTCACATACTTAGTGAATCCCTAAGTGCATTGCTCCTGAAAGCAGACACTCACACTAAATCTGGATAGTTTATATTCATTCTAAATGAAAACAGCAGAACAGTGGGATGACTGTGAAAAATTATGACATAAAGCTGACTCAAGACCTACTCAGATTCTTTCACTTCAGCTGAGGGCTAAAGTGCTTTTATCTATGTGCGTTATTCATGATGGAGTAGACAGAATCCATACATAAACCTCAACATGGGGGAGTCCAGGCAGTTTGAACATCTTCCAGTGCAGCTCCCTGTCTGAACACAGCCCTCTATTATCATATTGAGCCATTCTGTTCAAATGAGTGCATGCAGATCTTAAATAATAGAAAGCGTTGTCCTCTAAGCAAAAGAAAATCTGTGGTAACTGATACTTAATGAAGTAATTGGAGATTAAAACATAGGTAGAAACAGAATTGGCAGAACAGTGGCCATGACTTGGGAGGAGAAAAGAGAAGGGGGGGATGCAAGCAGATTTTATATCAGTGTGAACAAACCTGACCTTTTTTTCTGAACCGTATACAGTGAAATATGGTGAGTTTTTGTTCCCCAGTGATGACGATACCCAGCTGTACCCAGGGATCTAACCCTTCTGGGAAACTGCAATATGATTACAACAAGGGTCAGCAGATTAAGGGTGGATTCAGCAAGGGTCAGCTGAGACAAATAAACCTGTGGTATGTTCTTTCTTAACATGAAACATAATTTGAATCTTGGAATAAACTTCTGGGGGTCTGCTGGTTATGTAAAATTTCTATGTGGCTTTCAACTTATTCCTGCAGGAACAGGCAAGTTTGATTTCATATTTTGATATTGTGGCAGTTCTTGAAGAAATTATTCCTTAGAAACTGGAGGTAGTTCATTAATTTTTGACTGGATACTGACATGTGTAGAAAGTTATGAAAGCATCGACCAGTAATCAGAACCAATTCCAAAATTCAAAATATGTTAGGAAAAAAATATACAAGCATATTCACTGCCTGTAAGCCTAAACCAGGATCTCAGATACTTAGACAATGGCTGTAAACTGCTTACACAGAGAAAACAGATCTTAAGGAATCGTCACTGAAGGAGAAAAGAAAGAGGCATTTCATTTAATTCCACTGCTTTTCTGTTAAGGCCAATGGTCTGTATCATAAAATCATAGAGTGCTTTGAGTTGTGATGACCTTAAAGATCATCTAATTATAGCCCCCCCCTGCCATGGACAGGGACACCTTCCACTAGATCAGGTTGCTCAAATCCTCATCTAACCTGACCCTCAACACCTCCAGGTATGGGGCTTCCACCACTTCTCTGGGCAACCAGTTCCCAGTGCCTCACCACCCTCACATTAAAAAAATTCTTCCTAATATCTAATATAGGTCTACTCCCTTTCAGCTTAAAACTGTTACCCCTCATAAGGAACCCCTCCCTGTCTTTCCATTAATATCTTTTTATGTAATAATACCTGCTAGTACTCAGCAATGGTCATTAAACTTATTCAGAGCTATCATCGGGCAATAATCAGATCGACATGAGTTCAACTTTTCTTAGATTTGAAGCAAGACAACAGAAACAGGTGCATGGGAAGTTTTGACAGGGTACAAGCAGCTGCTGCCGCCTTGTAAATCACTGAATCATAGAATCATAGAATAACCAGTTTGGAAGAGACCCACCAGATCATCGAGTCCAACCATTCCTACCAAACACTAAACCGTGCCCCTCAGCACCTCGTCCACCCGTGCCTTAAACACCTCCAGGGAAGGTGAATCAACCACCTCCCTGGGCAGCCTGTGCCAGTGCCCAATGACCCTATCTGTGAAAAATTTTTTCCTAATGTTCAGCCTAAACCTCCCCTGGCAGAGCTTGAGGTCATTCCCTCTAGTCCTGTCCCCTGTCACTTGGGAGAAGAGGCCAGCACCCTCCTCTCTACAACCTCCTTTCAGGTAGTTGTAGAGAGCAATGAGGTCTCCCCTCAGCCTCCTCTTCTCCAGGCTAAACAACCCCAGCTCTCTCAGCCGTTCCTCATAAGGCCTGTTCTCCAGCCCCTTCACCAGCTTTGTTGCTCTTCTCTGGACTCGCTCCAGAGCCTCAACATCCTTCTTGTGGTGAGGGGACCAGAACTGAACACAGTATTCGAGGAGCGGTCTCACCAATGCCGAGTACAGAGGGAGGATAACCTCCCTGGACCTGCTGGTCATGCCGTTTCTGATACAAGCCAAGATGCCATTGGCCTTCTTGGCCACCTGGGCACACTGCTGGATCATGTTTAGTCGCTGTCAATCAACACCCCCGGGTCCTTCTCCTCCAGGCAGCTTTCTAGACAGACTTCTCCTAGTCTGTAGCACTGCACAGGGTTGTTGTGCCCCAAGTGCAGGACCTGGCACTTGGCCTTGTTAAACCTCATGCCATTGGACTCAGCCCAGCGGTCCAGCCTGTTCAGATCCCTTTGCAGAGCCTCCCTGCCCTCCAGCAGATCAACACTTCCACCCAGCTTAGTGTCGTCTGCAAACTTGCTAAGGGTGCACTCAATGCCTTCATCCAGGTCATCCCACTCTCTGGGCCCGGCCATCCAACCAGTTTTCCACCCAGGAGAGTGTGCGCCTGTCCAGGCCAGAGGCTGACAGTTTCCTAAGCAGAATGCTGTGAGAAACTGTGTCAAAGGCTTTACTGAAGTCCAGGAAGACCACATCCACAGCCTTTCCCTCATCCAGCAGCCGAGTCACTTTGTCATAGAAGGCGATCAGGTTAGTTTGGCAAGACCTGCCTTTTGTGAACCCATGTTGACTGGGCCTGATCACCCGGTTCTCTTGCATGTGCTTCATGATAGCACTCAAGATCACCTGTTCCATGACTTTCCCTGGCACTGAGGTCAGACTGAATTTCAATGGGAGATGAGTTGATTTCTTACTTGCCATATTCGGTGCTCTCTTTCTTACAGGACCGGATTTGAAGAGAAGGGGACCTGAAACATTCCTTTCAGTGATACTACTCTGCTTCTTGTTTTCCAGAACCAATTTATGCCACTTATAGATTGAGGCCTCAGTGAATTAGGGCAGACATGTATCAGTCCAAAGTGATGGTTTATATTAACCTTGTTGAATTTAATGCTAAATATCCATTTGACTTCTGTGAAGTCTGACGCTCAAATTAACATTTCAGTGTCCAATTTGACGAAGCCTTACAAATTTTGCAAGTAACAGGTAAAAGGTTTTCCTATTAAACTTGGAGTAAAGTACAAGGAGGGAAGTAAACATTACTGCTGCTGTCAGAAATTCCACAAATTTTATTTTTATTCAGAAGCCTTTTTGCAGGAAATTCAGTTGATTGGTGTTGTTTTATTAAAGCTAAAGTGTCTGCTCTTCAGAATACTTTCACATGACTTGCAGAAATGATAACATATATTGAAATGTACTCTTCCATTATAGAGATAGCTACCTTATTTCTCACTTTCTGAGCAAAATCTTGTGCCAGAAGCCCTAATTGACAGAGAGTAATTAACTTTGGGGAGGATCATATCTGACAGGAGTGTTTTGTTGGGTAGCTACAATAATTAAAATGGATTAATTATTTATAGGAAGTACATTATTTTGGTCATCCTATTTCCTTCTGAAGGATGAATCCGGTACTGGTGTATCTTTCTTTCTGCCATTCTTGGCTCTGAAACACTGTCCTTACTCATTTTATTAAGATGTGTGTCCTCTATTGTAGTCTAGTCCTTAGCTAGCTAATGATTGTGAATCCATACCCACTGGTGGATTGTAATGAAGACTACCAAGAGTAAATGTGTTGGTAATTTTCAGAATATATTCTGTACCCTTCCACCAGACCAGGCTGCTCAAGGCTCCATCCAACCTGGCCTCCAGGGATGGGGCATTCACAACTTCCCTGGGCAACCTGTTCCAGTGTCTCACCACCTTCATCATGAAGAAATTCCTCCTAATCTGTATCTTCCCCCTTCCCATTTAAAGCCATTAAATAGTTGATAGTAAAGATAAGATGATGAGTTTAATACTGTTCCCCAAAGATTAACATATGTGCCTATTTGTATGTAGCTTGTATGAACAGTTCCCAATGATCAAGGTCTGAGGGACTAAAATTCTGCATTTGCCAAGAAAGTTTTGCTATGAACATTAAATACTCTATAAATGGGGAAAAAAAAAAGAAAAATTGTTTTGTTTGTTTTTCCGAAGCAAAAATTTAATATTAGCAATTTGGGTATCGTTCCTGGGCTGTGGAGTCAGTTTTCAGGACATGATGAAGAACCATTGCATGCAAAAGGCAGTTTATGCAAACAACTGTAAAATGTCAGGTCCTTAAGCTTTCTGTACTGTCAGTCAGCTCTCTTATACTGAAATTAGTAGAAAAAAAAAGGAGTTTGGCAAATCCCTCTCACTTGTCCAATCAGCAGGAAAACCTTGGTTTCTACCAGCATCCTTGGCAGGAAACAGACATCAGACAACAGCAGAAGTTTCCTTCCCAATAAGCACATTCCTGTCATGGCAGCTCTGAGGGAAAGGAAGGGACAAAACACAATAAAATTCCATTTTTATGTCATTCCTTTTCCATGACTTCATATCAGGTTGTCAGTACTCACGGTGCAATAGCCTTTGTTGCCAGTTTACAGTCAAGATTCCCATCCTTGCAATGTACGAAGGCCACTTATTGCCCTTTATGTATTGTACTACTAGATGTCTCAAGCTATTAGAAAACAGCAGAAAAGATCTTTTCCTGTGTTCCATGAAAATATTACCCATAAGGCTGGGGTTTTGGACACATTTGGTGGTGCCAAGAGCTAAGGCTGGGAGGTTGGAAGGTCTTGGTTTATTCAAGTAAAAACACTTTAGATGCCTTTAACCTACTTTCCCAGTGGATCTTGCTCAACCTCTTTTTTACTAAATCATATTTATAACATGTACCTAACGGGTGACGATCACGTTTGTGGTGTTGAAAAGAGTCTAAGAGCTAACATAGGCCTATATCTTTTGTTATAGCAAATAATGCAGGTTTTTTAAAAGCCAGTAGAACAATATTTACTTGTACCAGCAAATGTTTTTCTTCTGGTTCCTGTATCACTATAACATCCTTATATTTACGTAACTTATAAGAAAATATTTTCATGGGGATTTATAAAATATAAAATAATTTAAATTACACATGTAAAATAAAGGAAATGTATTTTAATGAGTTCTATCTTTGGGACTTGTAAATGTGTTACTTCATGTAAGGTCTGATCAAAAGACCACTCAGATTAATAGAATAGGTCCCAGAGATTTCTACAGATATTCGACTTGTCCCTTGTTAAGATTTGATTCCACACAGTTTAATTCAAATAAGTCACACGTGGACCTGGTTGGGAGCGGACTTTATTTCTTGTGAAAAATTTCAAGGAATAATAATACATTGAAGAAACTTCCATTTGCAGTGAAAGCGCCTCCAAACTTAATGGCTTGGTTGTGTTGGCAATAGGGAAAATAGTTCTGGCATTTCTAGATATGCTATGTAGCATATAATGTTAGATAATAGAGCCATTTCAGAAATTCCTAAAATCCTCATGATCAACTTGTTAACATATGCAGATGAAAATAGTTAAATACATTATTTGCTCTTAAAAATATGATCTCAATTTGAGTGTTCCTGGATATTTACTTGAATTCCAAACAGGCATTCTTCAAGCTTTTCTTCTTTTGCTCGCATGATGTCCATACTGACTATTTCTGTTTTAATTCCCCTAGCTTTTCAATTCAGCAGATGTGGTCCCTCATCACAAGAGAAAATATTGTGTATAATTGTAACAAATTGTTGAAGAGAAGTAATGCGGACAAGCCTGGAAGTTCTTTGGAGCTTCTAGTTTAAGAACTACATAGTGAAAAGTCCTACCAGCAACAGGACAGGGTTCAAGAACAGTTCATCTTTATAAAGTATTTATGTAAAAAACATTATTAGGTTAATTTTCCACACATTATGCCTCATTTACAAACATGTGGGTCTGTCTTGTCTTTGCCAACCATCTCAACTCAACCAAGTCTGGATATTAAGCTGGATTCTTTCCTTATTATCTTTCAAAACACAGGAAGTCTGTGGACCAAAGAAGTCCTTCACCTACGCTTCTGCTAACCACATTATGCCATCAATGGCAGATATTCAGTGGCTATAACTTAGATATACCTCATATGTACAATGGTATAGTAGAAAAGATAAAAGGATCTGGAATGTAGAAAGCAATATTACTGCTACACAACATAAGATATTCTATCTCACTGTTTCAGCTCTGAAAATAAAAATAAAGAACACATAGAAAATATTTCTCTATTGATGCTCAGTCTCAGGGACTGATGAGATTACTACTGGTAATGGAAGCAAGGGTGCCATTATCTGGTAATTAATGGTCAAGCACTGAACACCAATACAGAGGGGGGATATCTGAGCTATAATCATTTACTGAACTCTCAGACCAGAAAAATAAAAGGCATAAAGTTAAAACTTGACTTTTACTGTAACCACCAATAGTGCTTAGCAGTGTTTTCTCAGAGGAAATGCCTGTGCAGTAACTAAGTGTGATACTTAGGGCTTCAGTACTTCCCGCCTGGCTTACGTGCCCACTATTGCACTCAAATAAACAGAACTTCTGGTGGCTGCAGGGATGGACTTCATAATCTTAATGACAAGATTTCAAATGCTCAGAGACATTTATGATTAATTTTATGTCTAGTTTCTAGTCTACTTTTATATTGTCACAAAACTGACTCCTCTTAAGTCACTGGGGACGGAAGGCTTAGAGAGCACAATGTGACTGTCTGAGCAGCCTAGAGGGCGAGACTCATCCAATTAGTTAAGCCATTTGAAAACTGACCACTTTGTACCAAAACTAAGCCATTGAAAGATTTTGCTTGCATTTGCAGAGGGATGTGTATGTTTCCACTGACTCATGAAGTCTGACTTTAGAAAGCTATTTTAAAATAAAAAGAAGCATTCCAACCTACCAAGAACATTAAAAATCCAACTCAACTATTTTCTGCAATAGCCACATTTTCCACCTCTAGAGAAGACTTGCTTCAGCTTCATAGAAGGAGAAGTAATGACATCCAGTGGCCTCTTACCTCACAAACTGTGCCCATGTCTACTATGTTCTTTGGCTTACCTGTCCAGCCACCAAAGCAAAAATGACTCAGAAAAAGGACTATACACCATCACTTAGTATGATCCAAACTGCAAATGCACTCCAATTACAAAGAGTCAAATTTGCATCAAAACCACCCCATTTGTACACTCTGCTCACTAAGCCTGCTAACAGAGGATGAAGCTTCTGACTTTGCATTAAGAAAGCTCTGAGTAATTCTTTAGGAGTTTGATCAGAATGTTGATTAGAACATTTAATTAAAATATCAATAAAAAACCATCCTTACTTTCCAAATAGTACAGGTAAATACTGTACATTTATATAGCATAGTTGTTGTTTGTTTGTGTGTTTAAATGGGGTCAGAAATCCTTCAAGTCCTAGGCACTGTCTATAAATGCATGGCTATAAGGTGTAAATAAGTATGTATAACTGTATCTTGACTTATTAGCCAAATCCTCACACTTGACTTATTCACCATATTTAGAAATACATTTCATTTATTACAGAATAGGCCTAATCACAAACAGACTCAGATCCATATGTTAACAGAGTAGGTCTCAGGCCAGATCTCAAAATCTACAGCTTCTTCTTAGCTCAAATTCTGGCTACCTTCTGTATCTCCTTGTTTGAAAATTAAGATTTGACTCATCTTCATCTAATATTTTCTGACTCAGAAATGTCAGTATTTCCATTCTACTGTTCTTATTTTTAGTGGTACTTCTATTGTAGCAACACATGGGAACCTGAGTCAGGGACTGAAGACCTTTGTGCCAGGTGCAGTCCATGCACAGAACAAAAGTTGGTTCCCACTCCAGGTCTTTAAGCTTATTAAGTGCTTTGGGCTGGAAAAGCTTTGAGTAGATATAAAATATTACAGCTCATTTACAAAATTTGTTTAAAAAGATAATCAGGTTCTAAAGGGAGCTGATTTAGGAAATGTGTGTAGTAATACATCAAATTTCATCATGGTCCCCTGTGATTTCATAACAGTATGTGCAACACTTAATTCTCACTTAGACTAAAGCCAGTTTGCATTGCTTTTACAATGAAAAGCTTAAAGTAAATGCAAAAATGGGCCCAGGGGATACATTCTTTTCCTGCTGCTATGGCCAATGATAGAGTTGAAAAGGGGTGGCTACTTGGAGCAATTAAACCTCCTTTGGCACGGCAAAAGAGCCCAAAAAGACAAGAGAATCCATCTCCTGGTCATGGTCCCTGTAAGTGTTGCTGCCATGTCTCTTCTCCTCACCATCTTTTCCCAAATGTTGTGATGCTCTCTAGCTGTCCTCCTGTGGCTATTTTAGAGTTTCCACATGGAAATCAGACATATTAATCTGTCTGAACTGAACTGTACAGAATTATCTAATTTTAAGGACATGTGGAGACTCCAAGAGGTTTTCTGGAAATCTTTTCTTTAACTATGATTTAATAGTTGTGCATGAAGTCATAGACATCCAAGGACTTTCAGACTGGATTGTGCTCAGCTTAGTTGCTAATACCTAGAAGAGAATAATGTAATAATGATCTGCCCAGCAGTCCATCTGCTCTGGTCTCCTGTTTCCTGCAGAAGCTTGTGATTACATAGAGAAGATACCATTGTGCTGCTCCAGTGTAGGTTGCTAGAAGCCTGAAGTTTACAAATTTTTGAGCCTGAGGCTGTATGCTTGTGTTTTTCACTGTCCTCATTGACTCCTGCTCTCAATAATTTGTGTAATGATTTTCGAAATTCTTTAAAATTTTGGTAGCTACAACATCTTATTACAAAGAGTTTCACTGTTTAATAACCACAGGAAGGATGAACAAATAGTTATAGTTTTTCACTTACTTTAGAATCTCCAATCTGAACAATGCTTTTAGTTCCTTTACTTCCTCTATTAGGAAAGTTGTTGAATACTGTCCCTCCCTCGATGTCTCACTGCCACTTTGGAGATCTCCTTTATACTTCTCCTCCTCATCAAACACCTACTGCTGTAGCTCAGCTCTCTGTCTGACAATGAAATCACCAGTATCGAAGCTAGTCATGGAAATGTGTCAATTCGTGTTAGGTTTGCTTTCCTTAGGCAGGAACAAGATCCATAAGCAAGATAATTTTTGGTAATAAAGTCATAACTCTGTGTGCATTTTAGATTGAGAGAATACTATATGTACCAAAGCTGTCAAACTTAAATAGGTAACTTGATCTAAAAAAAACCAAAAAATGACTGCCTAAGCGTTAAATTATCAATGTTTTAAAAGAGCAATTACAGCATCAGCAAGGATTTAATAAGATTGCTCCTTATATTGACCCTTTGTTGCTGTTCCAAAGATGTGAAGCAGCCATGGCTAATGCCATGGCTCTCACAAGGAGGATCAGAAGGCACAGGAGACACCTGGCTCTATAACCACCCAAAATATTACCTGTTTGGGACTCCCCACCCTACCCCTAAGTGTAGAATAGCTTGAGTATTAGGTACTTTTCATGTTTTATAACTTGCGAGCAACTGGCTACATTGGCAACAGCAAAGAGGCTGGGACTGCATCACAGTCTAATAAAAGCCCCAATAAAAGCTTTAAACTAGTTCACACATCTGCAGTCAGATGGGGGTGGATTGCATGGTGTGTGCCATTTATGCTGTGCTCACCATTATACCCTCAGTTGTCACAGAGGGAAAAGTGTTAGTTTGATGTTGCCCAGGCATTTTTATGGTCTTCTCTGAACCACCACCATCTTCAGATAAATCTCAGAAGAATTCATTAGAGGTATATAGGCAATTCTCTGAAGTGCCTATAATTCTCACTTTTCAAGATTCTTTGAAAGTATTATAACCTACCCTCTGGTCCACAGATTCCTTCAAAGAGAGATAAAAATACATGTCTGGTATTTTAATATCTTGGATAAAAAAAAAATCAGTGTGGTCTTCTGGGTCCAACTAGAGTTCTGAAGCATTTGCTCCTCCGAGTGCTATGATTTCACCACACACTCCACAAAATAAAGTCCATAATTAATTTCCAGGATTTGAAAATGAATGGAGGCATTTAAGCCTGTCCACATCTAGGAGGGTCGGGAGCTCGTAGTACTCGGGCTGTGATTAGAAGATGAAGTAGATTCAGTTAACAGAGATTGCCATCCTTGCTTCTTTTATCTATAGTTGTTATGTCCAGTGGGATTTACAGTGGGTCTGCACAGCATTTTATTAAGTAATAAGGTGGGTCTTCAGACTTTGCCCAACTAAGGCAGATTTCCAATGGTCAAAGACTATAATAGGCAATACAAAGGTACAATCTTTAAAAATAGAGATACAGTTTCATTACACAGCCTTCAGACTCATACCATGCTATGTTGCAGGTTCTTCCCAAGCACCATGCTTCCAGCATGGCAAAAAAAGAGAGAAAAGCTGCACTATAAAACCATTTGAATGTCAACCATTTATATAGCTTACAGTATTTCAAGATACATTTTAAAGATGTGCAAGCTGCCTTCCCTTCTATATTCTTTCCATTCAAAGGAAGTCATCATACTAAAATGTTGAGGGGCCAGGGAAAAACAATGTCTGGCAGGAGCTGCTAGAAACTTACTTTGAACTCTTATGAAGAACATTTCCACTCTGTTTGTTACTAAATCCATTGGCCATAGATGATCCGGGGCTCATAAAGTCAGGTATGATGGAACTCCTTAGGGAGCTATCGGGGAGAGAGAGAGAGCGAGAGAGAGAGAGAGGGTATCTCTCTCAGAGATGTGCATATTTATGTGTTTGTAATTCTTTCTCTTACATTCTGGCTGCGAGAAAAATAGTGATGGAATGACAAAAATGGTTTTGTGCTCTCAGAAAAGCAATGGTACACAGCAGCTATTCTCGGAATGCACAGAAAAATGCTCATTTAAATATCAGCATCACCTCTTTTTTTCCCAGGGTTTTTCTAAGCTCTATGGAAGTACCTCCTTTACACTTTAGAAATGTTTTGCAGATTATGACAGACTTTTCAGCAAATTTATTTTAGAAAGGAATATCTGTCTTACATCATCAAGTTAGCCAAATTTGCCAAAATCAAGATAAGAGAGAAGCCTTGATGCTCCTTTTTTCTTTTTTTCTTTTTTTTTTTCTGTCCTTCAGTTACTTTAATTCATATCCTCACATTATGAAGTCTGTGTTATCTCTCAAGACATTCTTGGGTGATATTAGTTTCAATCCTAAATGAGAGCTATTATCTTTAGTTCATATTTATGTTAAATGAAACTGAAAGATCCAGTTGAGCAGGACCAAAAGAGAAGTGGCTAAAGCACGCATGACATAGTAATCCAAAACTCTGACCTTGAAAACCCCTACCTAGTTGCTGCTCTTCTGTAGAGGTATTTAAGCTTTGCTAGCACAATAATTTTTCAAATTCTTTAGCTGTCAATCCAAAAAGGCAAACATTAAACTACGAGTAATGTCACTCCCTGGGGTAGGAGTGAAACCACAGTTCCCAAGGGAATTTTGAGGTTGTTTTATCTGTTGGGTGCTAAATGTACAACAAGCAATGAAGGAGGAAATGGCAGTTAGACCCCTCTTCCGCACCAAGTACCCCAGGCAGCAGGCTACAGGAGTGGCTCCCTCTCCCTAGCCTAGCAGGAGGAGAAGCCCCATGGCCCCAAGGCAGTGACAGATACCAACTGCCGCAACTTCATAGTAAGGTGGGACCTGAGCCCAGATCTTCTGAATTTTCAGGAATACTATAACCCCTGGCTGTTATTTCAAAAGCGAAACATGACTCTGCTTTGTCTCTGAAAGGACAGGCAACAGTGCTTCTTTCAGACAAGGATGTAGCAAATTCCCCTTTGACACCAAAGCTTCAGAGAAAAGCCGAGTTAAGCAAAAGTCCTGTCCTCCAAGTTTCTTATTGGTATGAATAGGCTAGGAAATGCCCTGGTCAACATACATGATATTATTTGGAGTGTTTCTCTGAAGCAGCGTGAAATGGTCACTGAAGAGTAAGGCAGAAGCACAACCTCCTAGAAGCTACATACTGGCATGAATTTGAAGCAAATGATAGCTGCCAGAAAGATTAGATAGATTTGCTTGGATAAAAACTTTTAAGAAAAAGATTCTTTACAAAGGGACTTAAATACATGCCCTTGCTTAAAATCAAGCAAAGGACTGCTGAATCAGAACCCTCACTATTTTATCATCTGACTTGGCACAATCAAAATATAAAAACACCTGTCGAATTGCTTCATGTTTAAGTCTTAACCACTGCTCAGGGGAAAAAGCAGTAAACATTAATAAAAGATTTACAAGGTTTTTTGTCATCTTTGATTTAGGTTTATAAAATCCGGGGTAATACCTGAAAAATAAAAGACTCTTATCTTCCATGTCAAAATTTACAGTCCCTGGCTGTGCTTTCATGGTTTCATGAAAAATAGAAGGACCATTTAGCAAAGCAGTTTACTCAAACAGCTCTTTCCAGGGGTGAAGATATGGTAAATTAACACAAAACAAATAATTTTAGCACTCACAGTTATTCTCAACAATGAAACAGGTTACAGTAAAATAAGGAGGGTATATTCATACCAGTGCTTTTGCTTAGATATATGCATCCCTGTTGTGAGTATGTTAGATTCTTTTCTCCATTGATTGTGGAATATAATAGTGTATAAAATGTCTGAATATAGTATTTTATTATTACTGCAATTATGTCATCTATTGCCATCATCTTAGCATGCAGTTAGGATCAGGACGTGCTTGGCATGGTTCAAACATAAACTAATGAGCGAGTCTCTCATTTAAACAACATATGCTGTCCACATAGTGGTAAGATACAGGAGATGGGGTTGGAACTCAGCTGAGATGACAGAAAGGGAAAGAGTGACGGCTGAAGAAATAGCCAAATATAATAAATACCTATTAAAATCAATAACAGCTTTTCCATTGGCTTAAGTAAGTTTTGGACCAAATCCTAAACGCACCATTTGGAGGATTTATAGGTTTCTTTTAATAGACATGGACAAAAGTCTTTTTTATTAAATTATGCATTTGCTGCTGTGGCTTATGGAAACGGCATGCATATCTACTACTAGTGTGACAGATCTCCATTCTGACAACACTTACACATTTGTTCAGCTTTATGCGGTGAATAGGCTTAGTGTATAATATTATGTATGTGTACAAGCCCAAGTCTTTTCTTAATTGTGTAATAATTTTATCTGGATATGTACCAAATCCAGACCTACTTTTCTCTGACATTTGTTTTTGTTTTTAATCTTGACTTTCTCTTTCTGGTTCCTTGAACCTACATTTCTTTGCAAAGAGCACCATGGGGATCTGGACATGTGCAGGACATCCTGATAGACCCTCATGGAGAGGCAGCACAGAGCATTATCCTCTTGCTCATGGGCCTCAGGATTGCATAGATGACGTGGTACTAACAAAAAAAAAAAAAGAAAGCCAAGCCTACTGAGTACTTTGAAAGAATGGCTCTGTTCAAGAGAGGGTTTTCTCAGCCTTGAATCTCAAGTAAACAAAGACACAACCCCTGAGAATTGGGAGAAAGTTCATATTAAACTTGGTGAATGTTCATATTTCAACACCAGTATGCTTAGGTTGTCCTATGGGGCAAAGTTAGGTCACAGTACACTCATCACATAGATTTTCCAACCTTCTTTTTCAGGCATCAAACATATGCAATGGACTGAAAGGACAGCCTGTGTGCAGGGTCATGCACATAAAACATAGGTGTTAAAGCAGCTCAAAGTATAGTTTCATGATACAGTCAAGTTCATCTTTCATTCCTGTCTCAAAGGGATGGTGGTCCCCTAACACCACCTCCTGTTGCAGCCAATGGGCTACTGCTGTCTTTTTGGGGCAACTCCTGAACTGATTCAGCATACTAATAACTGGCAAAGTAACTGGGGGAAATTTTAAAAAAATATATAAATTATGAGCTGAACTGTCTCGAAGAAGAGGCCAGGCAGATCATGAGCCCCAATACAGGCTGGCAGCAGGAGCAGAAGTATGAATGAGACAGGGAATCACAGGGTAGGGTGTTAGCTTAATCTATAGCTGGAGAGATAACAGCACTGAAGATCCAGCTGCTGGGAAGGAGAGGAAAGCTGCTTCCTTCCAAAACAAATTTCTGACAATCATGATTTCAGCCATCAAAGTGTTTGTGAAATAATGTATTCACTGTTCGCCATGAACCCCTACATAATAACATTTCTCTAAGGTGAAAACGAGGCAGGATATCTGATGCAACTACAAAGAAATATATCATGTATAAGTCTTATTTAGGCAGCTCTGCACAGGACTTAGCCCCATGTTTAATCACATTTATTTCATTACTGATGCTAGGAAGGTGCTCATGCTGCTGCCAACATGAAGATGGATAGGTATGTGCTCAAAAATGAAGAACTCTAACTTTAAAATGGTGCTTAAGATACATGGAGAACTTTGGAAAATATTATTTTTAGAAAGTTACACTTCTACAGACAAAAAATTGCTTACTTTGGATATTCTATTAATTTCTTAAAAGAATTTCCTTTAATAAGAAATCTATTTTATTATATTAAAAAGTTGTAGAAAAATAATGTTTTTATATCACAATGTTTCTTCCTCACACTCTGAGCACTTTGCTCCTAAAAAACAAACCCTGAAACTAGTGATTTAGCTGAAAAGGTTCCTGAAACTGCTGAGGGAAAGACACAGTTTTTCTGTCTTCACTACAGTGCTTAAATTACCAGATCCTACTGCTGCTTTGTCTCAGTTTATCACTTTAGTGGTAGGAATATCTGCAAGTTTCATGAAGTAATGCTTCTTCCACATTAAGCTAAAAGATATACCCAGCAGTTATTTCAGACTCAATCAAAATCAGAATAGAGATCTTAATGTATTCAATATTTTGCATGGAGTGACTTCCATCAGACTAAAGGAAGTTAGTAAATCAACGGAAACCACTTAACTGCAGCATTTTCATGGGTCCAGTGGAATTCTAAGCAAACAACAGGTTTGTAAGAATGAGAAGTCACTTATGTTATACACACAATCTAGCTTTCAAAGGACTGCAGAAGATACTTAAGTGTTAACATTGTATATAGCTTTTTCTCTCAGTAGTAATTACAAGCCATTGAAAAGAACGTTAAACCATAGCTGTTAGCAGTGGCGCAGCCGCAAGTAAACACTCAACCCTCATGGAAGGGGGTTAATTGGTACAAGAAGAAAAAATTTATTAAAGAACACTGAAACCCTGTACACACCCTAAGATCAGGCTGAACTGCAAAATCTTGTGCGAGTGTTACACCTGAAAATCAGATTTTTTTCCAACACTGCACTTGAGATTCTCAGCCTATTCAGAAGACTCAAAACCCAACACGGTTTTCCTATGTGGCTCCAATAAACCTTTACCTGGTGCCCTGCAGTCTGCCACTTCCCACACACACACCACCCCCTAGAAGTCTGTTGCTCACTAAAACACAAGTTTACTGGCAAGTAAAGCCAATACAACAATCAGACCAAGCATGTGGGACTCCCGTTGCTTTCTTTCACTAAGTTTAGCACACCATGCTAGAGCCTTACTAGTCTTGCATAGGTCAAATTACCTTTTTCTGGGTTGATGAACTTGTACTTTTATGAATCTTCTTAAAACACCATCTTCTACAAGGTTTCTGATCCCGTAAGGCACAGTAAGGCAAATGGAAGTGGGTAGCAGTTCTTGTCACTCTGCTACCCTGCTGTCTGATGAACAATTGTTTTTTTTAATGACAGCTCAGAAAAAAATGTGGTTTAGTTGTTTAGACATCAGGAGTGGGGTTCTGCCTTCAAATCTCCATGTACCACAGTAAGTCTGACACACATCCTTCTTCCAACAAGCCCTAGGAGCATTATGCATGTTGGTAGCTAACGATTAAGGAAAGCTACGCGGAAAACCTGCAGACACAAGAGCCAGATCCAGTCTCCAAGCTGAAAGGAAGACTAACAACTTTTTGTGCTTCTCTCTTCCTGGCATAATCTTTTTTCTAAGTCTGCCATGCAGATGTCTCCCGCATATCTGGTGTTTAAGTTTTACATGAAAGGTGCACAGAGTACATGACAGATGTACAGTTTGGAAAGGCCAAATTTTATTATTTGGTTTTTAGAAATTTTATACATAAAGTTGAATTCAAATCCCATTGAGGTCATTCGGAATTCTCCCACTGTGCTCAGCAGGATTTGGACTAGGACTGTGAAACAGAATATCTTGAAATCAGTGTTTAAACACTCAGACAAACTAAAAACAGACTTGTGAAACCCTGCCCCTCATTCTATGTTTTGCCTCCCATGGAAAGGTAGCAAAAAAGTAGGAAATTAGGAATCCAATAGCAGTAAGGTTTTCTAGCTGTACACCCAAAGTTTTTCTTTTGATCTCTAGAGGAAACAAGAGTAGTTACATCTTTTCAAATTATTTTGTTAATCTAAACTCAAATAGAAGCCTATTGCAGTAACATATTTTGCAATTTTATCTGTTTTGACACAATTTACTTTCATTACTAAATGCCGTTATTGGAGGATGGGCCATTATTTGTTATACAGGAAACAATTCACCTCTAAAAGTAAATGCAGTGATTGCTGTACCTTACATTTTCATATAATTTAAGGAAGTATTCTCTCAGAGTAGATCCCATTCTTGTAGCTTATTTTACTGTTACCATGTACTCTTCATATTAAGTGATCTACACTAGTATAGAATCGGTGTCAATGAAACAAAATAAAATCATAGTTTAGTGATCAGAAAGACTTCAAATTTTATGACTCTAAATTCTTGTATGATAAGCCCATACCTAGCCTTCATCTTGAGAAAATCGACCAGAATAAAACTCCATGAATTTATAGAGAGTATGTTTTTTCACTTCTAGTTGCTGTTTCACAAGAGTTAGCAAGGATTTTGTGTATAAAACTGAAGTAGATTAAAATTGTTTTCAGATTAAAATACAGTTTTGAATTATAGTCCTAATCATTTTTAGATTTCTTTTGCTAGTTCAGCTGTTCTCTTCAATTTATTTTCTAAGCTCTCTTGTTTATTCATCATTTTTATTGTTAAACTATAAGGTCTTGAGGCTTTCAAAGCAATGGTTAAGTATGTGTCACCCAAGTGCATCAAAAATAAATACTATTGTAATTCTTTAATTTCCATCAAAATGTCATCCAAGAATATATTACATAATTCCAGGCTTTAGTTTTGCACTACTCTTATGATCAGAGCTACTTAATTCTGAATAAATTGAAAGTAAAAGGAAGCACTTTATTTGAAAAAAAGCTATTAGGCTGCAAAGTAGTACCTGGAGTATTGCTACATACACTGACTTGGTAAGTCAGAAAAGTGCTAAGAATAGCTGCAACACCACATATGTTGAAAATGCCATTCCTCCAAAGAAGAATCTACTCTGTATGAATTCAATGGTGTTAATAGAAACTGTAGAACTTTCAAAGTTCCTTTGATTTTTTTTCCAGAATACAAAAAAAAAGTCTTGATTTTGGTGGTTTAGGGTTTTTTGTTTGCTTATTTGTAGGTTTTTTTGAGGGATTGGTGACGTGTGCAACATAGTACTTCTTTAAAACAAGGCAGCACTAATAAGGATTATTCTGTCCTGTCCGATTGCTGCTGCTTATGTTTTCTGCTTGGACATGTCTCATAACACACTCTTGTGTGCAATTCCCATGATGCACCATATGGTTCTCTAGGACTGGAGACCAAAGTGCACAGTAAAGGTGTAATCCATCGAAAGAGAAGCTCACCTACAAAATCTTTGCGTTTTTTTCTGGCAATGCAACTCAATAGGCAAGTATAAGTTAGTAAGTTACACAGAACATTTCAGTTCAGCACAAGTTCTTAACATTCACATTAGTGTGAGCCAGTCAGAAAGGAATCTTTCACTAAATATTATGTCATTTCTGCAAATTAATAATTTATTATGACAGATTCCAATTTTAAACAAAACCATTGTGGACCTTAAGATTTCCCTAGGTATAAAGAAGTTCTTTAAGTTGCCTGTTGCTTCATTCTGCAGAGGTGTCTAATCCAAGGTGCATGCGTGTCAATGTATCCTAAAGCACATTTAAAGTAGTGATAAAAGGACGAACAAATACCCTGGAAATATCAAGGTAGTGTCCTAAACATATTTCTTTTCAGCAGTCCCATAGCTCATACAGCTGGGGCTATTGTCCCTAGATGATCACATTGCCGTGACATGGAAGCTACCAGAAAATGACATGGAAGCTACCAGAAAATCTCCTACCGTAAAGTTCCATAGAGAATTCCTGTGCCTTGTAATGGCTTTTGGGACCCACACACACCAAGGTGGTAAAGAGCAGGTATATGTAACAAGGGTCAGCATATGTTATTTGCACAGCATTGCAGGATGCTAGCTAGGTATCCTGCAGATCAGTAGAAAGACAAGGTGCAAAATTACAATAAACTGTTTATACAAGATCTAAGGAATGGGAATCAAGAAGCAACATTACTGACACAGAAGTTTCTTTACCACGAAATTGAACTTCTGTTGAAGCAGATGTTCAGAGCTGCAGTTTGATTTACATCCATTTCTGGTGTGTTTACAAAATGTGATGAACTTAAGGACCTCATGTGATACTCACTTTTGCCCTGTACAGCCATTATTGACAAATGGATATACGTACATGCAAACATATTTATCAGCATGGTAGTATAATCCTTAGGGGTAGAAACTGAACCTCATGTGAACCATCAGCACACAATTAGGTACTTTTTATTAAGACAAATATTTTGAGGATAAGAAGTATTTACTATACTACTGCAGAAAATTTCCTAATGATATTGAGAGTTATTGCTTTAACAGCCTACAAAAATATTTTTTCATCAGAATCATTCTTCGCTACATTCCTTAGTTTTGTTTATACTTTAGCTCTCTTGTAGGCTAAAGTGAAGCAATATATCAGCTAAGAACATTATATCATGATATACAATGTTATCAAGAGTACTTTATACCTTTCAAAGCAGATATAATGCTCCATTTGCATTCACCATATGAGTTCACTTTTGAAAATAAATCTTTAGATAACCCACAAAACAAGGAGGCAAAACCAGAGAGAAATCAGAGGCAATGCAATGGGTTTAGTGGAGAAAAAGAAGGCTCTGGGGAAACTCTTTCTAATGTTACTTACACATGCGTATATCATGCTCTTCTGCTCAAACACAAGGATTCATCTTTTTTATATGCACACCCAACATAAACCACATGAATAAAAGTATAGTACTATTTCACACAGCAGAGAGAAATAAAAAGATTCCTGAATTTCAAAGTTGGATGTTCAAAAGGTAAGAGATGCTCCTAACAACCTACCTTGCTCTGCTTTTGTTTTCTTATTGTCTCTCTCTTGAAACTCCTTACATGCATCTAGGTCTTTTGCTACATGATCACATACTGTTCTACATGAGATCTTTGTTTCCATTCATGTACATTCAGGGGAGTAATGATGGCAAAATGCTAGTGAACAACCCTTTGGGCTGCCTACTTTACATAAAACTAGACTTTTCAGAAAATTAATTAAAATCAAATTCTGCTCAAAACTAATTAAAAAAAAGGGTCAGCATTGATATAAAATTTTGCTTAGTCATGTGCTTAGATCACGTATGATGTATGCAGTAATTATAAGACAAAACAACTTAAGGTCTCCATTATAAAAAATTAGTTAAGATTTTAGAAAATTCAGATCCTTTTCTTAGGTATGCTCTATGTTGGAGAGACTGAGTGCTTTAGCTACTGGCTCCAGCTGATTTGGACTCAGCAAAAGCTATTAGAGCTTTACACGGTACTCTCAAATCACTTTCCTATACATAAAACCATCCTGGGTTTAAGGTTTTCTCTCCACAGACTCTTCTAAACTAGGGGCAGCTCAGGTGGGAAAACTGGGAAAGATTGTTTTCTAAATCTTCCATTTTTAGGCTGACAAGTAGTGAGATAAGTACCTGAAACATATCATTTATCTAAAATGAAATATTGTCCATTTTTTCCATAAATCTGAGATGAGAAATTCCAGATTTGAAAAAGATAGGAAGCAGTGATATATAGGATGCTTTAGATTCCTTAATGACATGTGTTCAAAAAAAGTGTAAGACTACAGAATATTAGGTATAATTTCAGCAGGTACTGCTTAGTAGGCATCTGTTAATGGAGAAAAGTGAATGTGATTGATTAATTTTTTCCCCCCATAACAACTTTTCATAGAAGTGGGAGACTTTCACTGTTACAGCTCTGGACAGAAATTCAATATTTCAGTTTATGCCTTCAGCACCATTTCAGGTTTTTCCTCATCACATTGCATAGAGAAGTGTCATAGAAGTAAATCTTTTGTGCTCAATCAATGAGAATTCTTCATCTGGGACAGAATTTCCCCTTTAATTGTTTTATGAGGAAAATGCACTTCTGGTATCTTTTAAGTAACGAAGGCTTTACGAGGATCATAGTTTGCTTTACTTGCAGTTTGGGGTGAAAGGAAAGAATTTCCAGCTGCTAAGCAAACACGGTTGCCCCATTTCCTTATGATCCCAATTGTTGAGCTAGTTTGCATTGCCAGAATACCTCAAATGAATTTTCTAAAATTATAGACTATATTAAGTATATATAGAATGAAAGTACAACCTTTGCAAGGCATCATAATTTTCACCCAGTAAAAAATTTGCAGGGCATTTTCAGATTTGCTTCTATAATTTGCCTGTATTCACTTTACGTCTAGATATACATCTCTACTTCCTGATCTATATATCCATTATACTGCTCAATATTCATAGTAATATTAAGGACACATACTCTGATAGAAAGAAAAAAAAGGACAACATTGCTTTCGAAAAATCTTTACTCTGGCTAACAGTGTAAAGAGTGGCAAATGGGTAGAAGGCATGCCCTGTGACTGCTTGGGTTAGAATACAGCTGATGTTCTAAGAAATAAAAATGTACTGGGTTTGCATAAAACCACTTTTTTTCCTTAAGGTGCTAAAAGCTCACCTTCTTGTTTGGACAGTCTTTGATACCCATCATGAAGTCTTCTGGGAAGACCTCAAGTCCATTTGGTTTTAAATAGCAGGAAAATTACAGTCTACACTAGACAGTAAAACCTATTTGCTTTAGTATCTTTAGGGTGTGTTTCAGCTCAGTGGCAAGACCGGTGTGGAAAGATTTTGCAAGAACAGAGGTCTTGAAGGTGCAGTATCGTCCCAGTCAGACCTAATCCAGCTTGTTAGACAAAAATGTACGAATACTACCGGCTTCATATACCTTCATTGAGAAGACCCATGCCTACCCCTCCCCTTTTGGACACTAAGTCTTTAAACAGGAAACCCACAGTGCTTATTTTAGAAGCATTTGCTTGCAGCTATTTTTTTCCACCTTCCATGAGAAATTATTGGATGGACAGGATTGGTATCATGGAAATTTTCCTCTTTCAAGAACTGAGGTGCTGTGCTTTTTATTTTTGGTAACATTTTCTCAGTTGAACCAGCAGAAATAAAATATTTGATTCTTCCTTCTTTACCAGATGTGTAAGAAAGACCCAGAATTATCATAAGAACTCCGAATCAGTGAAGCGTGCCCATGTATGAATTCAGAATTCCCAGCAGGCTTCAGGAAGAATTATTTTTCTTTCAGAGATACCATTTGTTTTCCATTATAACCACCTTCTGTTAACATTTTTCTGAGATGAGACCTTGTATCTAATTGTACTCATCCACAGTTCAGCCTATGATTGACTTTCCTGGCACCACATGTCTGTGTTTGTCCCGAATCCGAGATACTCCAGGAACTGTGTGACTATCTATGATCATTTCTTCCTCCACTATCCAAAGTAAAGACCTATCTGGGAAGACATAATTGAATTCTCTCCTACCTGAAAACCAGTAATAACATGACCGTGATCCCACAGAAAGATCATAGGTGCTTGTTGAATGAAACATCTTCAAAATTACATGGGACATCTCTCAGTTGCCTGTGCACCCCTCCTTCTTAAAATGAATTTTTTCACATGTCTAAATTTTAGACTTTCTGAGGGAAAACTGCAGACAAGAAAGGATGATCTGGTTTAGTACTTTCAGCTTTATTCATAGCTGACTCTCTTTTCCCATTTTGCACTGGAACTGTATTTCTGCCTTTTGACTTCCAGTATATTTTCTGTTGACTTTTAAATTTCTGTCTGAAAATCCTTTTCTATCTCATTTTCTCTGTTCCATTCCTATTAGGCAATTCTTTAATCTGAGCATAAACTATGCACTAGACATCTGCTTTTGAGACTTTCAGATCACCAAACGTTTTTCCGTTTCCCTCTGCTTTCTTCGCTTTTTTGCAAGTGTCTTTTTAGAGCAATTGCTTGAAGTAGTTGCCATCTCTTATGCTTCTGTGTCCCTTTGTTGTTCTTCTCTTGTTCACTCATTATTCTTAGTATATGAAACAGATATTTAATAATCCCTTTCATTCAAATTGCATTTCTAAGCATTCAATCTATTCTTCCCTACCAATCTGTATTGTATGTAAAATAGCTACTTCTATAGTAGCTCCCTTCTGCTTTTGAGATGAAATGTCCATTTTTCAGCCACCAATTCACCTAGTAGTTTTTAGCAGGGTTATGATATTTCTCCTGTTCTTCTTGAACCTGTTTACATTCACGGGCATACAAAAATTTGATATCTTACATTTTCCCAAAACCACAGCTTGTTTTGTCCAGTCCAGCAGTCTGAGTCACAAGCAACAACACAAAAGATGCACTTCTAGCAGTCTACAAAACATTCTGGATGCATCACAGGATACCACAGGTAGTGTGGGTATGTACATGTCTGTGTATATATATATTCTAGAACAAATACCCCTAGTAAAAGACAGAAAGGCTCAATTGTGTTTTGTAAAAAGTGAGCATGAGAGTTAAAAATCATCATGAGTTACCTGTGCAACAGTGGGTCCTGGCTAATCATAGCAAGTGAACACAATCTGAACTAAAATACAACAAAAAAAATCTTTTTTATTCTCCATCCTTCCTAAAAAAAGCTAATCCTTTCTGTAGATACTTTTCTCCTGTAATTTGCCTCTGAGTTTTGATTACATCATAAAACTTTCTCCATTTTGTTTCCTTGGTCATTTGTGTGGGTTTTTTTAAGTTGATGTCTGTCTTTCCCTTATAAGATTACACCACAGATGCCTAATCTGTGACATTTTTGAAATATTGAAAAGGGGATGATTTGGAGATAAAGATCTACTGTGAAGGTAGGGAGAAAGTTCAAGCAGGAGCAACGCTTATTCCTGTCAAACTCTGTGTCTAGAAACACAGATTATTTTCCTGTGTCATCTTTCCATGTGGAGGCTGAATTAAGGAAGTCATACTTGAAAATCTTGAAGGTTCCCAGCCTGAACAAGGTGCCAAAACTGTTTCTAATCGAAGTAGTATGCGGGCCATTTTCATGGAAACACAAAGAGAGTAATGCAGATTGGAGGTCTAACTCCAGATAACTCTATCTGTAAGAGCTACAGATAGTGCTGAGGAGATAGAGCCAAGATTGATACAAGCTTATTTTGCAAGAGATACTTTCTCTCTTGGTAGACTTCAAAAATCGCTCCTCCTATATGCCTTTTTTGATACTTGACACTGCTAAGAGATGTTGTAGTCTTTTTTTAGATAACAGTATAGCTTCACCTTTCCTTAAAGTTTTCCATTGTATCAAGAAGAGAGCAAATTAGAGGCAAGAGAGACTTAGAGGCAAACTTGAAGCCTCAGGGACCATCTGACTGCCTGAAGAAATCAGCCCCACTTTTCCTCTCATGGGACAGAGCCCTCAAACTCTACAAAGATCAGGCTGAGCAAAACCACACCTGAGATACTGACCTGCAGTGTCTGTATGTGTGTGCCAGAAGACAAATCAATGTCTTTGCCTACTTCTGCAGTGAAAAGCACTTCCAAAAGTTTGGAGTTCCTCTCCTGTCTAAGACTGAAGGATCCTGTGTCCCTAAAATACCAATGGCCTGCCATTCAATTTAACTTATCTGTGCACCTTGTTAACTTAAAAAAGAAATATTTTTCTTCCCAAAGAGTCTCCAGGATAATTCATCAGTGTTTGCTTGGTGTTCAGATTTTGCGGTAATCTGTACTACATAAATATGTAGACAGCTTAGTTTCATTACCCAGATATCACTACCCATGTTTTATTAAAAAACATATTGAAGGAGAGGCCATATTCTTTGAAATACACTGTAGCTTCATCTCTCAGTTCCTGAAGGAAGGTAAATTTACTTTCCATTGATCATTTCCTACTGACTTAGTAAAAATATTGAAAAAAAGGGATAAGGAGTATTAGAAGCATTTACCAAATTTGACCTCGTGCGCAATACCAATGGAAACTTGCCATGCTCTAAAAGGTAAGCAGAAGAAAAAAGAAAAGAAAAAAAAATAAAGATGCTAAAAATAAACTGGTAAAAGAGAAAAGTTCCTGTAATTTTAGGTTTAAAATATGAGCCTGAGTAATCAAGGAAAGTATTTTTACTGCCCTGTCAATATTTTTCCTGGAAGCTCCGGTAAATAGACTTTCTTTAGATCTGTAATGTGCGTGCCTAATGGTCTTAGGTGTCTCTTACCACAGAAAACTTTATCCTTAAGAAATACAGTAAACAGGAACTCTGTGGTTACGTAGTTCCTGAAAGAAAAAAAAAAAAAAGAAACATGTTCATTGCCATGACACACAGACAATTTATTGTGATTAAAGAAGAAGCTGTTCTCTTCTATTTTGAATTTTTCATGTGAGCCTTTGTTTCCATTGCATTAAATAAATCTATTTTTAAAACCTATCAGTGAAATAGATCATGTTTTCTCAGCGGTTTGAATTAACATCCCTGTAACTTCAGGAGATGCCAGAAGTGCTGGAAAGCAGAAAGGAGCTTTTTTGCCTTTCTCAATCTCTATTTACTCATTTTGCTGGAGAAAAAGATCAGCCACTTTCTCTTCTGAATCAGCAGCTAGTAGAAGCTGTGATCCATCCAAGACTGAACTATGCTAATAAAATTATCTCAAGATCACTTAGATACATAGTTCTTCCAGGTTCAGTGTCACCTCAGTCACTTCTATTTACCACACTCTGCTTCAAAAGATGCCACTTGCCCAAATGAAATAACAGAACATCTTGTCGGCTATGTGCATCTCCCCATCAGCTGCACCTCATCCCCATAGCCTGGTTTCTTGGGTAACACTAGTCCCACATTCCCAATGAAGCCCATCTTTCCAGTCTCTTGTCTAACACAGGGGAAGTTTAGCATTACAAATGTTAGCAGGGTAATAAACCTCAGCATTCAGTGTCACTGCACTGCTATGCAGACCAAGTGCTTTATCATCGTGCCTCATTGGTATGAGCTCAGACCATTCCTGACAAAAGCATAGATAAGAATTAATAGTTAGGAAGAGTATCTTCTCATAAGCCCTGTTGAAAGCAACTGTAATGCTAGGTGTAGATATGACCTACAACAGTACAGAGAGATGCAGACATGTTACAGTAATATTATACAAAAAACAACTGTGACTAAGACAATAAATAGAAGAGCAACATTAGATTTAGATTCTAAATAGTTTATTTTCCTAAATTAAAAATTCATTTCACATTAAATTCAATGGTTAAAAATTAAATTATTTTACTTCATTTATTTGATGGTCAATTACTACACTATCCATCCTGTCTGTACAAGGTCAGTCCTAGTGAAGAGGAAGTATGCTGAATACACTGTAGGCTTGGTCTCAGTGGTAGGTTGCATCCCAGCGAAGAAGCTGAAATTTGGACAAATATTCCATTTCCTGTTATCTAGTTGTGGTGACTGCTATGTTCATGGGATAGATAGGATAGACTGGTAGGAGCTATAAGATGCTAAAAGATCAGTGTAAGCCATCAACATCTCCTGCTGCTCACCTCATCCCTCTACCAGCATTGCTTTTCCAGGGGAGAAAGGTGGCCATAATGTGTTAAGATGAACCCAAACTTCTGCTCTTGCTGCTTCTACTGTTACAGTAACATGAACACTGGAAGACATGAACACAAGCTGGCCATGTGATTCAAGGTCGTGTCACTGAAGTCTTTTCTTAAAAGACCATTTTCATCTACTTGAGAAGTTAGGAAAATAAAAACAAACTTACGTCAAAAGCACTGCAGAGGCTGGACTTACACTGCTACAGCCTTGTGCCATCAGTATTACCAACAATGCAAAGCAGGAAGTGGCTGAGAAGACCCAGCTAAATTAAACCACACACACACATCACACTATCATCACAATAAAAGCAGGGTAATAACAAGGTGGATTTTGAAGATGCCCTTTATTTGATCTCTTCTTTCATTGCAATGATCTTTGTACTCTTATCTTTCCTGAGAGACCTCTATTTCCTAGTTAATGTCCCACTTTGGCTCAAGTACTCCATTTTTTCACAGTAATTCTCTCTGTATCACTCATTCAGGTGATTTACGTGTTGTGCACAGCAGCATCTGAAGGTATTGAAGGATGTCTGTTGTTCTATGAGACTCTTAGTTGACTTCATTTTTCCAAGGAAGAACAGCTCATACTTTTCTCAATCTATTTCCTTGGATATTGCAATAAAGTTTCTTTCCAGTCTATGTTTTCAGCAGTACATTATCTGGGAAAAAAATTATTTTTTGCACTGCATGTAACGTTAAAGAAAATTTTTCACTAAAACCTCCAGATTGCCAAAATTGGAGTTGAAACAAGGGGAGGAGTCAGTTTTGGTGAATTTCCAGTATGAAAAATGTTTAGGTGAAAAAAACTTTTCCAAAACTTCTCCAAGTGCCCTGTCACTTAAAGAAATATTTTTTATTATTATTGTTATTATTATAACTGACTCAGTGACCTAGGGCAAATGATACTATGCTTAATTAAGTTTTCTCTAGAAAAAAGTCTTGAGTCATTTCTTAGCCTGTCCAACAAAGCAATTCTTGTGGAATTTGTTACTTGGACAGTGCCTTACAACATGCATTGTTTGTTCTGAACTTCCTAGAGTTCCTGGAGACAATGAGTTCAGATCCCTTCAGAGAGAAGGAAAAATGAATCCACAACCCTGGCATCTTCAGGAGGTAGTGTATCCGTAATTAATGGGCCTCCTATCTTCAGTGTAATCCTCTCTAAATAATTAATATCTCCCTTTCAGCTCAAATATAATTAATTCTCCTTCTGGACTAAAAATAACCATGGATCAGTAAGTATAGTCAGTTATATTAAAAATAAATAATTTTAAGAGCAATTACAAGTAAACAATAAAGTTGATTTCTCATAAATTTTTTTGGCACAGGTGATATTATAAGCTATTATATTGCCGTAGTATCCTTCATATGAATAAGTAACACATACTGAACTTCATGAAGAAGTGAAGTACAATGTTTTAAGACTAGGAAAATACCTTTGAGGTCAGAAATGGCTCTTGTTTAATTGGCGTTAGATTCAGTAACAAGACCAACATCATCTCTACAACTACCTGAAAGGAGGTTGTGGAGAGAAGGGAGCAGGCCTCTTCTCCCAAGTGACAGGGAACAGGACAAGAGGAATGGCCTCAAGCTCCACCAGGGGAGGTTTAGGCTGGACATTAGGAAAAAATTTTTCACAGAAAGGGTGATTGGGCACTGGAACAGGCTGCCCAGGGAGGTGGTTGAGTCACCTTCCCTGGAGGTGTTTAAGAGACAAGTGGACGAGGTGCTGAGGGGCATGGTTTAGTGACTGATGGAAATGGTTGGACTCAATAATCCAGTGGGTCATTTCCAACATAGTGATTCTATGATCTCTTGAAAAGCACAGTCTGGGGACATCTTTTCTGGTAGTAATAGGAGGTCAGTTCATGTCTTTCCAGAAACGGCACCTTGTCCTGAAAATTTTCAGGAAGGCTTCTAAACCCCAGTCAAGATGTCAAGGGGGATACCACAGTGTCTCTTTCCAGCCTTCTTTCAAAAGTTTTACAGGTGACAAAGCGGGAAGTTTGTGGACATGAAACTGAGGAAGAGGGGTGACAGATGGAAATAATCCTCTGAAGTTCAAAATATGACATGAGCACACAGAGGCTGGAGTTGTTCTGCTCTTCATCTTGCCCCACAGGTCAGTCAAGGTAGGAGCCCTCTGGCCAATTTGCTGCTCCTGATGACCCTGGTCTGCCTTTCTGAGGGCTCTCAGTAAGGACAGGTCCAGGGGTGCCTTCCCTGTGTACAGTGAATGGCACACAGCAATCACACCAGTGCTGAAATGCTCACTATTGCTGTGTTTCCATGAATCTCTCTCCTAACTCTTTATGAATCTAGCCCTGAGAACTGGCATGGTCCCCTCAGCAATAGCTGCGTGTTCACAGCACGTAGCAGTAATGCTCTGATCCACTCATCAGCACAAGATAGATCAGTTCATATGAACAGGGTTGTGCAATAAATAAAACATTAACTGTACCCGAAAAGCTTTTCTCTGCTCAGCTTTCAGCTTTGTACTGTTTGTTTTTGTTCAACAACAAAAACAGATGTTTTCTGGTGGGTTTTTTTTCCTTCTCCAGATGTACCATTTAAAATGTTGTTAGCTATTCAAAGATACTGCTGGTTTCTGGAGAGCAGAAAGAGCTGTGAGAAGTTAGCTCTCTGGCACTGGAAACTGAATTTTCTAGGTGCGCAGTCCATTTTTTTCCAGTGGACATACCATGATTAAAGATTAACTTAGGAGTTCTTTGAAGGGTCCCAGTGTGGCTTAGGCCCACAGTGCAAACTACATACATCTCACCAAATTGGATCTTGGCATCTCGGCGTGAGCAGAACATGTATTAATGCACAGATCACAGCTGCCAAGACACACAAATTCTCTATATGATCGCTTGGATTTCTGGTGTCTCTCTTGTTGGGGAGGAAATGTCATGATCACATGGAGACTTAGCATGAGAGGCCACTGTAAAAAACAAACAAAATGGAACCATATTTTCTGACTGGAAACAGAAATACAGTTTACATCAGACTTTTAATGCAATAGTGTTACTTCAAAGTGTAAGTAATGCTATATTTTTCATATAAAAAAATAAGCAAATGGGTTTTTTTTCTGGTTTGTTTTTGTTCAATAAAAGCAAAGGCCAAAAATGTCCAACTGAATTCTGTATTTAGATTTGGAAAGCAGTTTTCTCAAGTGTGCCTATTTTGTTATGATTCCATATTTAGCTCAATGCTCATATCCTGCCAATGTGTTGGACTCTATATGTACAGCAAGGTGAAGGATATTTATCATAATGTGTAGTTGGTGTGAATCCATCACATCTCAAAAATATACACTTGTCTTTTAGACTTACGACATGAGAGAGAGTTTTGTAAGCCAGAAGATGATAGTCCTGACAACTTGAAAAAACAAAAACTGTAGTTACTTCCATATTCTTGCCTGAGGATCTGAAATCAACAGTGTTTCTTTAAAATTCAGTTTACATTGATGTGCAGTTAGACTCTTTTACCGAAACATTATCTGTTCTGCATGTCTGCTCTAGAGGGGAAACTGATGAAGGCCTAATCCTGAAATTCAGATCAATTATTTAATTCATAACTACATTGAACTGTAGATTGGAAATTTTCCTAATACTAAAACAAGTAAGATACTTCCAATTTTGCAGTGCAGATTTCCATTACTTTTGCTGTATCATCATGCTCTGTAAAAAGCACATTTATCAATATAACAGTTTTGGATTAATATTTTCTTGCCTTCTGTATCAATCACATCACTAATTTCATTAGTGAAATTAGTTCGTTACTTTGACCACTCCACTTTGAGGAAAGACAGCTACAATTTTCAGGCTTGGTCCCCTGACAGACACCCTAGTAGGCTTCTAGTTCAGGAATTAGGAATACACAGCAGCTGTAGCCTCAAAATACCACAAAATCACCTAACTTTAAAGTTCACTGGGCAGATTGAGCTAAACCTGGACCTCCGTTCTTTTTACAGAAATGTGAAAATGTTTGGGTCTTGTTCTAAACAGGGATAAAACTACCCAGCTGAAATGTCAAAGAAATGTAAAGTACATAACATACAATTGAGAATTTTGAGACTGAGCTAGGACTTCCTCTTTAACTCTTTCTAATTTTACAGTGAAAGGGAGACACTGATTACTTGATCCATTGATGAATTTGATTGAAAAGGAATAAATGTAAAGTTAAATTAGGAAATATTTCCTTTCTATTTTGAATGTAACTTTCTGAAAACTCACCACCATGAATGATCACAGAGACCAGAAGTTCCTATGATTATGAAAGGCTGTTTACATGGGTAATAGAATCACTCAGACTTACAAGAATAGGTTAAAAAACTGATGGAAGAGAAACTTGCTTATAGAAATAAGCCAGTTTCAGGGTGAAGAAAAAGATATTCCTCTTCAATACACCAACCTCGATATGCTTTTCATGTTTAACTGCATGTTCCTAATTAGTCTATGGCATTGGCCATTGTCAGGCAGTCTTAGCAAACTGTAAACTGTTGGTTTGTTTCAAGTTTTATAACTGTATTCCAATAATAAAGTGTTTATAAAGAAATGCTCAGGGTAGAGTGACACTGTTCATGGTCTATATCTCTTGTTATTCTGAACAAAGAGCATTCTTATAGAAGAATGTCTGTGCCATCAGAAAAGACAATCAGCTATGCTCACCATTCCTAAGAAATCTTTGTCTAGCCTATTTTCTATCAGTGTCAGTAAGGAGTGTATTACATCTGTGCTCTGTTCTCCTACTGAAAAGATTTTATAACATTTAAGTATGCATCTCTCCCGATACACTTTAAGTATATTATTTCCCACTTTCATTGTGGTAAAGTTTCAATTCTCATCCTCTTTACAGCAGACTATTCTACATTTGAATATTTTTATTGTGTTGTTCCTGCCTTCAGCATACCCTTACAAAATAAATTCTCCTCTTTATGAAGCTTTTGAAAAAATTACTTCGAAATCTTTCATATTCAAAACCACAATTTGCTCATTTCATCTCATGAAACTTTAGCACGATAAGCGACTAACCTGTAAATAAGGTTTGATCCAAACCTGACAGAAATCAAAGAATTCCTTTACCAGCTCTGGCTTGTGTTTTGAGGATACACCAAGGAAATAATTTAATTTTCTAGTAGAAACAGTAAAAATGTTTTTAAGGAAAACCACTCCACCAGCTGTGTTTCCTTTGCCCTCTTCCCCCTCATCTCAGTTCCAAATATGTTCTCAAGCTGATCATGTTGTTACTACAGAGATCATGGTATGTTTATTTTTGCCATTTCAAGTGGTATGTTATCTAAAGTTTTTAATTTACTGGAGAGGCTGAGTTCTTTTAAAACCCTTTTTGAATAAATCGTCATCCTTTCAATGTTGGCCCATTATAATGACATTTACTGCATTTCATTACAATAAAACTTTCAAAGAGTGGAAAAGGAAAGGCTTGATGGATGCTAAGCTAAGTAAAGGTTGTAACATTCCCGTATTTTATCAGAATATAGCAGTACTTTCTGTTGTTTCTTTCCAAGTGAAAGGGCTATTGAAAAAGTGAATTTCAAAATGTGATTTTCTCCATATGCACTGAAAATATCTCAATCCCCAGATACTCATCATAGTTAAAACTTAGTGTGACTAACATTAGTTCTCGTCTTAAGACCCTTTTCACAGCAGTAGTAGTATTTCATTATGCCCACTTCATATGTAGGAAGAGGATTACATGATGAAAAGAGGTGTCCAGCAGGGTTTCTCTTTGCAAGACAAGTATTGACAAATAGTAGTAGCAGATGTAATAATAATCATCATCATCGTTGTCATCATCATCATCACCCGGATAATCAGACACCAGACAGGGATCCAGTTTGTTGGTTCTAAACAACACTACATAGTTTTGTACAGGCAGCAAATAAAGGTCATTAAAGTGAGCACATGCTATACCATGGTGTATGGTGCTGACCTATCCACCATTCAGATTTATGGAAGTAAGTGACAACAAGATCAGGAGGAAGCCCATCATCCCTTTGGCCACTCTTTTCTGGGGAACTGGTTCTCTTTGCTCTCCCGTTGTTTCTGCTTCCTGTTCAACAGCCAGCTCCAAACTAAAAAAACCCCTTCCCACAAATATTTAAACAATAGATCTACAACAAACTACAATGATAACTGAATTAATTGCTACTTGGACAAATCAGTTTCCCCTAACACACTAGAGAACAGATAAAGAGCATCTACTATTAAGCCACTCTTCAATATTTTAGCTGAATTTTTTCCCACTTCAACTTCGTCTTAATATCTGAGAAACAGTCATTTATTCAAGTGACGGGCAAACTGTGAGAGGCTCAGACTTTTAAGTTTGTTTCAACTGAATACCTAAAGATTTAGGTAATTATTCAAAGCTTATCCAAACAATTTGAACCTCATCAGTCAGCACCCCTGGCTGGAGATCTCACAAGAATATGGAGACTGTCTTGTGAAATGTCCAGTACTTCCTGTTTCTGGTTAATATTTTGGCCTTTTTCTGTTCCCGTCTCGGTATTTTGGCTTTTATCTGTTCCTGTCTAGGTATTTTGGCTTCCCTTGGTTTCTGTCCTAGCTGGAAACCAGAAGTGCAAATGCATGTGAAAACGAGAAATAGTGAAGAGTATAGCTAAATTAAATATTTCATATTCTGGAAGTTTGATTCATGTTCAGATTTAACATTGATAAATAATATGATTACCCCTTGTTTTCTTCAAAACTCATACACTTCTCCCTAGCATGAAGGCTCTAAGTATAGTATTTTCTTGTCGATTTGTGGCAGCTATGCTACATGACTTAGCACTGTATTTTTTGTAATGATTGAACTTCCAGAAAGATGACATTAAAATCAGCTAAATTTTTCTAAGAAAGTAATTGATCCATGACTTCAAGGGGAAAAAAGGGAACAGGAAAACAAAATAGGTCACGAAAGTTCCTACATGAATTTTTAAGATAATTAGTGGGTTAGAGTTTCCTTGCAACAAGCAGTTATTTTCCAGCTGGCCAAGGGCAGCAGTGATTTCAGATCCAGCATGTCTGATGAGTTTCTAATGAAATCCAAGCATCTGCCCTGGCTCTTTGCAAACAGAGAAGTCTGCGCTTAAACTCTAGAAGGCTCTAAGGCATGAACTCTTCTGTGTCAACTTATAGATTTGAAGAGGTTTGCAAGAAAGGAACTTTTCAACAGGTCCAACATAATGGCTGTAAGAAGCTTGTTCTTCTAGCCACACTCAGACACTTATTGTCCAAAAACACCCAATCCTGCTCAAAATAAAGTCTGGTTCATAGGCTCTGACATCAAGGATCCAAAAGTATCTGCAGCTGGTGGGTCCTAGTGATTCTGGAAAGGCCCTTTGGAGCATCAAAGCACAGATCATCTCTGATCCTGGGAGCTCCCTTCAGTGAGAGGTGGCCAAATAAACAAGCAAGGAGATAAGAATTTTTAAAACAAATTATATCTCAGTGAAAATGCTGCAAGAGCCTGTAGACTCAGTTATTTTGAATATTTATAATGTCATTTCCAAAAATTTAAAGACCAGCTGCAAAGTTTTAGGAACAGACAAGTAAACCAATAAAATGAGTACTAATGTAAGACCACCCAGGTTCATTCCCTCGGTAGTTACCAGCATAAATGGGGGATGCAGGAGTAGATGTGTCTTCACTGAACTATGTCCTGTGTCAGAGAGGGATTTCAGGCACCCTGCAATGCTACTCACCACCGTCCCAGCTGCATGACTTGGACTCTGGGCAGAGCATGAAGTGAGAGGGAAGGAGCTTCTGAAGTTGTCAGAAGCTGCTGCCTCACAGGAGCAAGAGAGCAAGGAAAGATGCTGGCAAGCAAGAGCAGCCCCTGATGGCATCTTGCTTCCATGATGGCATCAGATGAAAACTCCCCCCAAATCATCATAAGCCACAGAAACCTCCTCTTTCGTGGATCCACCACTCTCAATGTCTAGCAAGGCAGCAGTTTCCCAGAACTCCCTGATTGCATCCTGCACACTGTCGTGTGTGAATAAGCTGATCCTTTGCTCTGAGTCAGTCTTCAAGGGCCGACAATTTCAGACCCTCTGGAAATGTGCCGAAGTCTGGAGGTAACAGTACCCCAGCCCAAGTTATGTCTGTGTTCCTAGAGAAAAATTTCAAGAAATTAAAAAATTTACTGTTTTCCTAACTACGTTTTTCAGCAAGGGATAAAAAGCAGTATGACAGTCAAAATGCAAGAGCTTTGCTCTGGCTACAAAATAAGTAGCTACTTACCTGTGACTTATTCAGTAGTATAAACAACAATATTGACATAATATACTGAAAGGTAGTCAAATACCACAAAATGAGAATTTGGCCTCCAGTGAACAGCTCTGTCCTGGCTGCCAGCAGTTCAGGGCACCACTGCAAAGCCTGGTGGTGTAAAACTCAGTGCAGAGGGAATACATACTGAAATTTACTGATTATGATCTCGTTATTGGAAGATTGAGGTCTTGGCATAGGAAAACAATTTTTTGAGAGGAATGAAATCTCTCTTAGGAACTGATCAGCACTGTGTAATTATGTATGAATTCAAACGCAACTGGTGTCAGTGAAGAAGAGGAGTGAATTGTTCAGTGAGATTTGTCTGGATCCTTTGGTGTTACAGTGCTTCATCTCCTAAGGTGATGGGTATTTGATGCCTTTTCCCATTACTCTCTTCTAAATTTATATGTACATGTGTAAATATATGTATTTTTTTTTCATGTATATGAAAAAAAACCAACAAAAACCAGGGGAGAGCTGGGGGGAAGATTACCATTTAAGTGAAAATCTGAGTAAGCAAATGCATTTGGCTCTAACATATGTGGAAAGTTTATTCCAGAGCCAGAGGTGGTTACTCTGACCATAATTTTACACAGACAGTTACAAGCAGTTATCTTGGTGGGTTCATACCATTTTAATGTGAAGTACTTCAGTGTTTTACTTTTTAGTATTTTTCAATAAATAAAGCAGAATGAACTCTAACAGTACATGCTGCCAACTATTTTCCCAAACACTGCTTTTTAAAAAGGATAATTTAGACTGATCAAAGATAAACAAAAATATTAGGCTTGAAGAAACACAACTTCAGGTTTAAAAGTTCAGTTTATGAGGTAGATAATTTTTAATATTTTTTTCAAACCTCGTAAATTTCAATGCTTTTCCTTAGTACTTTAGTTATTAGAAAGGCAGAAAGTTCAGAAATACAGTTTCATTTGTATTCCCAGGACTTTCTAATCATTGCTCTGTCTAGCTCCAAGAGCACAGGCCAGTCTTCACAGTCACTGAACGTGTATTATTGACCTTTGTATTTGTATGGGGAAGGACCTATTTAACACTTCTCTGTCAAGAAATAATCTGAGCATGTGATAAATTTTCCTCCCATTCTATGAAGAGCAAAGCACCTGATCCATTTGATGCTAGTTGCTAAATACTAGCACAATTGAAAGATAACATCAGGGAAGGCGTTTAATAAACTTGTGACAGACATAAAACAGAGGGAGCTCTAAAGTGACGTCAGGCAGGCAAAGGGCAAAAACCAGCACATGATGTTCTCACACAGAACTTCTCAACAGCTTCCCGGAACGGGCATTTGGGGGTGAGGTGTGCCATGAACACAGTCTTATGTTTGGTTTCAGTTCACTTCTCCACAGCCAGTCAGTCAGTCAGTATATGCAAAGGCAAAATATGTCTCTCTACAGTAACTGGTGAAGATTTTATCTCACACCGTAGTGAATCACTTAGGCACCTTCTTGGTGAATGACACAATTCTTTAAAATATATAGATCAAAAATATAGGATTTTTAATTGCTCTGCCTTTATGTGTTTTAAGTAATTATTGATAAATTTCAGTTGCCTTTAAAGAGACCTTCCTAACCTCCACTTGAGTGACCTCATGTGTTTTTAATGTCCTCCTAAATGATGCATTAGTACAAGGAGGGCATGAAACGTTCAGCTTTTTTTTTCTGGTTAAGAAGAAGATACATCAAAAAATAAAAAAAGCTCAGATATTTCAGATTTTTAATCTTGATATGCAATGTAAAATACATAAGCCATGTATTTCAATGGAGTTGAAATTCAAGTCTCAAGAAGCACAACAAAAGGACAATGGCTGTTAAATAGAGAACGTCCATCACACTCTACAATAGAAATACAAAAATATAATGCTTTAACTTACAATTTTTATCACCAGTAGGACCTAAACCATACTACAAAGGAGATACATATCAACATCATCATTTCTGCGGATATCATAATCATTTTGTGATGATATAACATTACCTCATAGTTAGGAACTCAAAACTGAGATGGAACAAATGAGGGTAGAGAAAAACAAACCACCATTTCACTCTTCACACATAAAAAGAAGAACTGAAATATTGAAAGTTACCGATGGAAGTTGAATTGACCCTCACTGCCAACTTTTCATATTGTGAGTTAGAAAGCTGTGTTCACAGGAGGTGTGTTACTCATAAAATTCAGCAGATTGTATTTGCTGATTTTTATGAAAGTCTGATGTATGGGTGATCATAGAACAAGCCTGTCACCTATCCCTACACAGCAGGGAAAGGCATGATGGTGGCATTATTTCTGAGGAAGAGCTTGACTTCTGAATACAGGGCATAAATTTCTAGCTGCTGCAGCATGATGGATTTCTGATGCTGCCATTGCATTGTATGACTTCAAACCGCTCATTTTTATTGCAGTCTTTGAAATCTGCCTGTCTATTGGCAGCTCCAAGCTCAGTGTCTCAGCACATTAACAATGAGCTCATTAGTGACCAAGCAGCTGTGAAATAGTGTCTACACCATGCAAGAAAACATCATAGCATCCTCTGAGGCTTTCTGCTTCTAAAAATTTACCTAACATTGAAACCAGTACTTACACCTGTGGGACATGAGGGATCTGTTATTACACTATGTAAAGAAATATGAAGCAGAATATGGCTTTCTCCACACACTGGGAGTGCAAACATTTAAAAATTCTAGTATTTGGAACTGGAATGAAATAAAAAAACAACTGGACAATTTTTGAGTACCCCAATACAATGCCATTTAATACTCACAATTTTGTGTTCAGAACTCTACTGCATTAAGGCAATGGCACTTCCCATTGCCATTATTCCCACCTTCATCTTAGGCAGCTGCAAGGGATGTTGAATTGTTCAAACAATGTGCAAAGCAAAAGTAATATCTTCACCATCCTCAGAGTTTAATTACAGTGGGGGGTGCACACATGCATGCAAATGAGAGCAAGGGAGGACAAGAAGGCTGAGGTGAGAGAAAGGGAGTGAGGCTATGAGGGTAGTTAGATCAACAATTAGTGACAAACAATCTTGTGGCACCTGTGACAATCAAGATTGATCAGGTATTTCAGCACTCAAAAATGCAAGGCATTTGGCAACCTATGATCTCTTAATTCAATTGATTCTTTTCCAAGAATTTTTCAAACTGATGACCTTTCTCAGCCTAATTAGATGTAGGAATCAGAAAGAAGACACTGGAGAATTTTAATAAAAGGAATTGAATTGTTTCTTCATCTTCACAACCTGGGATTTATGAGGGAATTGCACCGGCTTTGTAACAATGTAAAATAAATAGACATTAGATGATGACAGGGAAAATAGAATTGCTGCCAAAGCTAAAAAGAGTTTGGCAAAAGAAGAAAGAACTACTACATAGTTAGTCATTCTTTACTGTGCAAACCTTTTCATAAGGCACAGAAAAGAGATATACAGAAATAATGGACCCTTGCTAAAAGATGAAAAGTACTTTCTATAGCTTACATTTTTCACCAGCAAGGGCTAAGATGCATCTCAGTTTCTACAAAATCTTATTGTTCTCTTTCTCCATTTAGAAAACCCATTACAGCTCACACAGAGCATTTGCAGCCTGAACTTTTAACATCAGAAATAAATAACTGAAGCAAGAGGTCAGGAAGAGAACAAAGTTATGAGCATAAATACATTAAAGAGATATCAGTCGAACTCTATTCTCATCTATCTCCTTTTTAACAGTGCCTTTCTGAACTAGGCTGATTGATTTTTCATGTAGCAAACTTCTAGTAAAATTGCGTTTCCATGCTTAACAGCACTAAAAATATTTTCTTACATGGAAAGTTTCAGTATTTCAGCATTCAAAGAAATTGGGGATGGAAGAAACCCTATTCTTCAAGGCATTTCTTCATGATTTTTCCAACCCATTTTTTTTCTTCCTCATCCAGTTATAGTCTGGGAACTCTCCTGTACATTTATTAGCTAAGATACAGAATCACTAGAAATACTTTCATCCAAACTTATGTTCACTTTTGCGGGCTTAAAACATAAGACAAGATGTCCAATGGTAGTGTCACAAGAATGACAGCTGAAATGTAGCATGTCCTTACTTTTACAGGTGTCTGAGGTGTATGTCAGGAACCAGGTGTAACATTGGATCACAGCAAGCTGTCTGATGCCCCACGCTACCACACATTCACTGTGACTCCTTCAAGTGCTTTCCACTGCATTAAGGAGGGTGAAAGATACCCATTTTTTTTGTATTACACAAGGATCATTTTAATTTGGTGAATGTAGCATTTTAAATCTGTTACACACACCAATGAATTCCAACCAAAATTTAAAAAGCAGTAGAAGGCTCAAAGATAAATTTAGAACTTTTCTGAAGAGGCAAAATCCAAGTACAGCAAAAGAGCATGACACTATTAGGTACGAGAACACAAATCATTATGTAAACTCTGTAGGTAAAACCTAGGTATACTGTTATCAAATAGGTTTTGCCATGAACTACAGTGGATTTTATCTGATATAAAGATGCAAAACTGAAAAACAAAATGAATGAAAAGTGAATGAAAAGTGCACAGTTTTCTACACTAACTGAACTGTCAAATTATTGGAAACAACATATTTAGCTGTTTTATGGCTGTTTCTCTGATTTTCCTTTCTTAGAGAAATAGCTGCTTTATTCCATTGTTCATATTTAAAGGGTGAAGAAAAAAGGATCCTTCTGAAAATGACAAAAGCTCTTCTCACACAAGACCAGGGGATTATATATGGCATGGTTTCGGAAACAAGGACAAACATCCAGAGTAGAGCCAAACAGCTGTTAATATAGAGGAGCTATTAAAAGGGATCTCCTGGTATTACATTGCAGGCTGTCATTTTCAGTAGTACTGAAGGTAACTATTGATGTAATGATCTCAGGAGACAGGAGAGCTTAAGTAGTTTTTTGAGACGTGAGGGTATTGACCTGACCTACTCACAGCAGTTGAATTGTTGGGAATGTTGATTCATGATTTTACAAAGACCTCACTATTCTTATTCTCCAGAGTGATTATACACCTGACAAATGGTAAAAGCAACATTACGGGACCTCAGAGAGTTATTTTACTTTTAATGCATGCCATTATTAAGCCTGATAGCCTCTCTTATTGCTGTTTTGATAGCTGCCTGCTGTTTAAATGAAAGCACCAAGTTTCCTGACAGCTCATGCACAGGTGGCCCCAGTCTCATTCTAAACATGTTGGGGAGAAATCAATCTTTGTGAGGAGGGGGAAGAAGAGAGGTGTCAGTCCATGTCATCCCAAGTTGTCACAGGGAGAATGAGGGGAAGGGGCCCAGACGGAGTATGCTGACAGGCACCCCTGCCTCACTCGCTTACTTGGTCTGGGACCATCTTTGTTGAGCCTGATGATGGTGAGACAATGTCTAGTAGCCCTTCCATTTAAAGGCTGTGGTACCTTATATCTGCAGATGTTTAGGGGGAAAAGCTTGACATGCTTATTTATTCTGTCTTTCTGCAAACCACAGCCATAATAATAGATGCAACTAATGTTATAGCTGAGTTACTCTTCTTGACCATGTCAGGAAAACTCAATTCATGATTCCATGCCCCTGTTAAAATAATATTACTGCTGACCAGAAGTAAGCAATGTTAGAGGACAGGCTCTGTTCACATGTGTCCAATAGTAATGAAGGTTTGGAAATGAAGCAGAAGAATTGTCCCTTGATTTGTAAATATGTACATATTTGGTTTAAAATATTAGGTTTGCATTTCAAGGTCTCTTTGGGCTGCACTAAAGAACTGCAAAGCAAACTTTGACCTTTGAGGACTCTTGGGTTAGCTAGTCTTTTCTAGAAGAGTTATGAGATGTTGGGTGGCAGAGTCAACAGAAACCCCTTCCTGTTGAAGATATTCTGCCACTCAGGAGTCCCATCACTACCCCTTTGTCCCCAAGCAGCTACATTTCTGAAGAATTAGCTCTCCTTTGGTAGGTATTTAGCCCCAGCCAGATTCGCAGCAGATGCAGAAGTACAGCCCGCAGAGAGGGAAAACACACTTGTGCTGTAGTCCTCTTTTCCAGGAAACATTTACCATTTACTAGATTTAGGAGGTTATCCTTTCCACATGCAGAGTATCTGAATCACACTTCAAGTGATACTGAGGACTCTGTACTGATCCTTTGGGAACAGTGAACACCTATGTCTTCTACTTTGAATTGTTGTGCTGCCCTAGCTGATAATTTTTAATATTGTGACATGTAAGATAAGAACATCCAAGTGGGCAGATTGGCTCCTATGAGCCTAAATCAAAGACTGTGTGTAGATTAGAGAACATTTGAATCCTCTATAGACACTTGCAGATTCATGGCCCCTGTAACCCTGAATCTGAAATATTGGTCCCATGTGGAGGACTGTGGTGCTATCCCCCCTAAATGTAATTGCTCTCTACCATTTCTTGCCTTGTTAATTCATGCTTCCACAAAACTGTGGGAATGAATTGAGCAGTACAGGTCCATTGGGAACCAAGGAAGATTGCTCTTCAGGCATTTAACGTCTCCTTAGCACCGTCTCACCACAAACACAGCTCTGTCCTTTTCTTTCTAAACTTTCTTTTAGTAAGCCTATTACTTACAGCAGCCTCTACACACCAGTAAAGTTCAAGGGTGTATCTTTGGTCTCAATTCTAATTATGTCTTGGCTTTATATTAGTTAATTAGCTGCTACAGCTTTCTGCATTTCTGTCTTGAATAAGAGAAAATGTTGCAAAAACCACCGAAAGACAGCTGGTTCTCAGAGATTTTTTGCCCCAGAGAGAAGTACTAACTATTAGAAAGCTTGTGAATAAACTTAGAGAGGAAGTTTGCTAGTGGCCTTTTGTAACAAGTCTGTGGATAAATTTTTACCTTATTTAGAATGGTTAAAAATCTTAGGTATCTTCCTTGAATTCTCACACCTAACTTCAGTTTAAGGTTTTGTAAAAAGGAGGAATGTTTTGCCTGTGATGTGTATTTGATAGCTGGTATGACCTTGATGCTCCATAACCTGTTTGGCCATTCCAGACTCCCAAACACAACTCATAAAGAGGTGGTGGTATACTGATGAGTTGCTTCTACACAAAATATTAATTAAAATAAGCTCTTAGAAGTCAAACACCTAACCTAAAACCCTGTTAGCAAAAGATGAGAGTTCATTCTCAAAAAAAGGAAAAGTAAGATAACATTTATCAGATTCATTTTTGCAATTATTTAATTCAACTCCCAATGAAGCTGGAGGTAAAATCACTCATGCCTTCAAAGTACGTAAAATTAGAATATCACTTAACACCTCTGATGACTCTAACCCAAATATACTCCTCCTGGGTAACAGCTGTACACTTATGAGCTTCACTTTAAAAACACTGGCAGAAATACAGATGAAAAAGGCCTTTAATTCTTTCCTTTCTGAGCAGTTGTATGTTTCCCTCTCTCACTGTGGTAGCTCAGCAATCACAAACATTTATGAATGTCTGTCTCCCATTCTGAAGATGAAACTCGGAGACAAAAGGAAGTTAAGGGTCTGGCTTTTCAGAGGTCTTGCACACTTTGAAGTCACCTTTGATTTCAAAAGAATGCCTTTCAGTGTATTTTTTCTGACTCTACACTATTACAGAAGGCCGTGCAGATGAAAGAGAGGAACTGAATGTCCCCTTAGCCCTAAGAGTCTCAAGCATCTGACCACGCAAGCCATACCTTCATAGACAGTGATTTTAACATGAGGTATTGGGGAAGGTTTGCAATTGCTCATGAGATTTCAATGACTGTTAGTGCTGTTATCTGCATTCCTTAGCACTTGCACCCCTCAGCTGAAGCCAGGACCCCACCATAACACTTGGAATTAAGAATGACAGTTTCTGCTCTGACGGCTTGTGTTTTAAACAGCCAAGACTAACAAGCAGCAAGAAGGCAGTTCACTTATGGCCTTTTGGCAGGGCAGTGCTGATGCTGGATCAGAATCCAGAACACCTCACGTGTCTAGTCCAGAGATTTCTGTTCCCAGCCCAGGGAAGTCACCACTCTACTCCTAGATCCTGTGAGAAGACTCCTTTTCCCTTTTGTCAAAGTCTCAAGTTTTCTGGTAAAGGTAAATGTACAGTATCTGAATAAGGGCAAATGTAGATCTTTACATAAACTTTTGCCCATCATTTTCATACATTAAAAAGATAGTAAAATAAGGTTTGCCACCATCTTTGAAGGCTGATACTCTAGAAGAACCTTTTTGCCATGCCTCTCCAAAACACTAGAATCACCATTTTTGAGCTATTTAGCTCAAAGGGTTCCTTTTTCCAAGACACCTTGTTCTCTTTTAAGATACACAGGCACAGTACTTTGAGAAGGACTCCCTGTAACTCTTCTCCAAATTGTTTATGTTTCCTCCACTGAGACTTCCAGGCTGCATAAAGATCTCTTTTTGTGAGTTTCCCTTTCAGTATTTGGCCTTCTGCAGGAGCTGAGGGTCTTACTGCCTTTTGTTTATTTTGAAACCAGGCTTAAGGACTGATTGTGATCTATCTGACATCGAGGTAAAACAGGAGAATCACAATGAAAAGAGGCAGCACTTTCATGGAGAAGCACCAAAAATGTGCTCAAAATCTGATTCACACCAGCCGTGGTATATTGAGAAGTCACAGATCTTGCTGTGAGGTCTGAAAAAAGATCCTGACTAGAAAAGTAGGTTATAAATGTTTTCATCTTTTCAGAGGAAGTTTAGTGAAGAGTGTACAGAACCAGTTACACGAGAGTGCGTGTAGTAATGTCATATACCAGGACAGCAACTTTGCCAGGCACAAAAGGAGTCCTATACCTGTGCTGTCTGGTTAGTGGATAGGGACTTCCAGCTTGCACATAGCCTCTTTGGCTCCACCCATACTAGTAAACCAGACAGAGCTGACACGTAGAGATGGGAACTGCTGCACAGTCATCTCTGCTGATTCATTGCTAGCGTGCTACACTACACAGGAAACCGTATAGTAAATACGCTCCCTTCTAGATCTATATTGCTAGGCTGTCCTGCGCCAGTTAGCATTCCTGAACACTGTTCAAGGGAGAGAACAAGGCAGGGACTGTTCCCAAAAGTCAGGATGGATGACTCCATTATGGTGAGAAGAGGTTAAGAGAGTTTAGCCATATGAATGCAGGGCATCTCTCATTTACCCTGCCTGTGCTATATGGTAGATGTTTTTAGTGTCCAGAAGATATATGAGAAATGCATATATAAAACATATATGTACACAGCCTGGATGCTACAAGGTAGTGATCCATACCAACTCTGTCATTAATTACCAGTTCTTAATAAATATTGCCTTTTCTATTTTAAATAGGGTTACTTGAACTTTACAAAGAATGTTGTAAACCTCATTACTAGTATCTCAGCTTCCTTTTGTTTTAAAGGATGCAGCTATTTCAATTGTTTTTAGGCCTGCATTTTGGGATTATCACTTTTATTTCTGATTAAAATATCTACATGGTAATGTAATTGAAGCAATTGTTGCAAAGTAAATGCATTGGTTGTGGTTTTCATTATCAGGAAAATCTTCCTCTGTCCCTCACACCCAAAGCAGTGAAATCCTTCCCTTTCTAGCAATATAAAACCGCATCATTGTGCACAGCAGATTTTAAACACTTTGCTGTTCCCTACCCATTAAACTATTTTACAAACAACAATGAAACAGGAAATAACAAAACATGCTCTTTGAATTAATACTTGGGCTAAAATACTCAGTTTCTCTGCAGTTCATAAACTGCTCCAGCTGTGTATTCATGGTTTACTACATTTTGAGAACCGCGCTCAACGGCAAAATTAAAACCTTCTCTGAGGTTGGGAACCTGCTGCAGCCCTGTGAGCTCTACTGTGCAGCGGAGGTGACAGAGGTGCACTGCGTTGCTGCGTGATGCCAAAAAACAAGGTAGCTCCCAGGTTGCTGAGGTGAAGCCCTCCCAGCACAGGAGAAATGCAGAACATTTATTTTCTCTCTCCTGTAAATATAAATAAATCAGAGGAGTAACTGATTATAGTAATGCTAGGAAGATGAACCTTAGGGTGGCCTCGGGCTGGTGGAGGAGTACTGCCACCTCTTGGCTAGATCCTAAAATCAATGATGTCCAGGGAAAGACCGCTGTGTCATCCAGATCACGGACATCACTGAGGGTTGTGTCCTAAAGAGTGTCAGTGGACTAGTTGGGGAAAAACATAAAAATCTCCATTTTGTTCCATATTTACCCTGCCAAACAGTACTTGCACATGTGAACATTTATTAGTTCTTACTGGTTTGGTTTCCCATCTACTATATCTGAGTAACAGACCTAGCAAGGGTGCCAGAAAAATACTTTAAGAGTCCTTGTCTCACAGCAAGACCAAGCAGCAAATTCAGTTGATGTAAAGCAATCCCTCCAGCCTTTCAGTTCTGGGTTTATCCCAAGGCAATGACATTTTGGGGGAGATTTATGTTATTTTCTTATACGGTGATGGAGTTCTTCCAAAGGAATAAATTACATATCAGTGCTGCACTGATGCTAGGCAGGTAATGATAGTCTCAGAGGGGACTAAACAACATCTTGCAAACATCTGTAGTCATTTGTGTGAGTTCCAATTAACCTGTGGTGGTCTGCTAGATGAGAAGGGCTGTATCTTAAGTTATGGAAGTTAAGAAACTTAAGGGAAGAGGGGATGTTTCCAGACACTGGCAAAGGAAGTCTCAAGGTTCTTCATGGAAAAAAACCAAAACTGCAGTGTTCTGCAAGCCATCAGCTGTCCAACTGTAATTGTTTTCAGTATGTGCAGGAAAGACAGTAGGATGAGAGCATAGTGATCCAGGCTCATTCTTTTCTGCCACTGACTGACAGAACATCTTTGAGACTCGTTTTGTGTATATGTTTCAGCCTCCCCTGGCAATGAAAATCTGACCACCTCCCTAAGAACCCATCAGACATACAGTGAAAAGAATTGTAGCTTATGCCAAGTTCTAGTCAGCTCCTGTGCCCAGATTGTGCCATGCCTTTGGTCCCCAACATGCTTAGGTCCTCCTGCTTAAAACCAGCTGGTTGGTTTGCACCTAACAGGAGAATGCCATTGTTGATTACTTAATCTGGAATCAAGAATTGACTGAATGTGGTCTAAACAACATACCTGGAGCCACTTACAGGAGCTGTACAGGGCAGGGAAAATATATGTGAACTTGCAATGTGTGTACATATGCATCTGCATAGATAAACATGCTGAAGAACATGACTTTGCACTGGCATCTGGGGTGGTTCACTAGATCTTGTAGCCATGCCATGTGATCTTTAAGCCATGCTTTAAAATACAAATAATTTAGCTATATACTTTAACAGCTACTTTAAAACTTTTTTGGAGTTTATATGGAGATCCCCACTGAATTCAGAATCAAGGACAATCAGAGTGATCTTTCTACACTTCTACGTAAAACCTTCCCAACTTACGAATCTGTCGCAAGGAAAGTTTGTTGCTAAAGTTTATTAGTCACTCAGAACACCATCCTGAAGTGAGCTGGCAAATGGAATTAGAGTTGCTTGGTTTTTTTAAAATAAGGGTACTCAAAATTGCTGTTTAAATACAAACTATAGAGTGGAGGCTTAAGCACTTCCTTTTTATTATTTTGATTTTAGTTTTTCTGATAATTGGCAAAGCCTTCAGGAGGGTTTTTAGTTTTGCATAACTCCAAGAGTTGCTTGGTTCTTTCCCTCCCTATGGGTAACAGTCTTATAAAAAGCTGATCCCTGTGGCTGTAAACAGGAAAAAAGGCAAGTGTGTTGGGAAATGCAATAATAGTTTTTCAGAAAGAGCAAGCAAACTGTATCCGGAAAGCCCATATATACTTGCCTTCCAAAATTGCCATGAAAATTAAACTTTTCAAGATGAGAATTTCTTGCCAGAGTGGAAATTAAAATTAAAGTGCTGAATGTCCACAGCTTTCTGTTCTATAATGAACTAGGAAAGTCTTTGCAATCCCTTGTTTCTCAGAAATCAACTTCCTTATTTTATGTTTTATGCTAGCACAACTTGATAGTAGGTTTCCCTGTTTGTTTTGTATGTTTATATAAATAAAATTTTACTTTATAAAATATTTCTATTTTTCAGGCCAACTTACAGAATAATTATAGCATTGAAACCTAAATTTTGCAACAACTCTGGTACATTGTAGAATCACTTGGCTTTGAATGTGTGGCTGGGAAATACTCTCAGTCTGTGTAGATGCACAACACGTTTAATGAATTTTTACAATATAAATACTTTGCATTAATGACTAGGTTTTTACTTTCATGTTTATGTATCAGACACAGATCTGCACTGTATCCTGCCAAGTTTTTGTAGTATTTAAATATATGTACATATATATATATATGTTTTATTAGCACTAATTGCACGATGAACCATTCTTCCTATTCCCTCCCTACAGGAGGCAGCTGTTTACTCCACGTACTGCAGTGAGGGAGAGCACACCATTCAGACTTAGAAACAGGGTGTAATCAAGGCAACTATAAAAATAATTTCACTTTGTAAAGTAAAGTTTCTCAGGTTTAAGTGAGCACTTAATAGGCACAGTAAAATATGATGATGATGCGATTGACAAAATTTGAATATATCTTTCTGTGTGATATATTGAACAAAGGTGTATTTTGTTCCGTGGCAGATTAAATTTGACTCGTGTTTCACTCCTTTGAAGTTATCAGGAAAAGAGTTCTGAAAATCTTCAGTACTTGGACTTTGTCTTCTAGTTCTGCGGACAAAGGTTTGGTCTTCTTGTCTGCTTAGATGTGTGATCCTCCCTGCCTAACTCTGGCTATTAAAACCTGAATAAATTTAATTTATAAATGTGATTTTCTGCCACCCGGGGCTTTTGTATCCCACTGAGCCTGAGTAGGAAATCCACAGGCAGGAGATTCTGTAGCCAGGGGCTCCACTTGGCCCTTGTACGCTGCCAGGGAGGAAACCTAGCCTGGAGCAGGGAGTACATGGATCTCAGCAGCATCTTCCCCACTCACTGGAACATCCTGGTCAAAACTCTACAGTCTATGCATGAAGAAGGAGAAAAATACACTGAAGACATTATTAAACTTTTTTTTTTTTTGCAGAGTTACTCTCTGCACTATTAAAGTTCAGGCACTACTTGCTGTGGAACGCCTTCTTATGTGCTTCTTCATACTAAGTAGCACTGTAGAAGTCAGTGCTGTAGGAATAGCATTTAGATAATGCTTGGTAAAAGCCTACAAAACCCTGTGAGCTGAGCAATCTTATTGCTTATGAGTTAAAGGCTAGGGAATTAGCACAGCAAAGCTGATACAGGAGGCTTGCCATTCAGAGCCAAGTTATCTGACAGAAGTTACTGCTGATTTTGATACTACTATTCCCTTAATTTTTGCCAGGATACCTGAAACTGGATAAACACTTCTTGGCTGGTGCTATGAATCTGCAGAGACATGGGACTGGAATCATCAACTCCGATGCCTTGCTGACACATGCAACCACACCATACATTAATCTATAAATAAATATACTGGAAGGATGTTGTTCAGTTGAACTCCTTGTAAAAGGCATATACATATACAGCAAAAGAGAAATCGAGCAGATGGTGAGAACAGCACTCAGAAGGAGCTCCGGGCTCTGACCCACTAGATCTCAGGCATTATGTGGGTTATAGTCACTGAAATCATAGAATCATAGAATAACCAGGTTGGAAGAGACCCACGGGATCATCGAGTCCAACCATTCCTATCAAACACTAAACCATGCCCCTTAGCGCCTTGTCCACCCGCGCCTTAAACACCTCCAGGGAAAGTGACGCAACCACCTCCCTGGGCAGCCTGTGCCAGTGCCCAATGACTCTTTCTGTGAGTTTTTTTCCTAATGTCCAGCCTAAACCTCCCCTGGCGGAGCTTGAGGCCATTCCCTCTTGTCCTGTCCCCTGTCACTTGGGAGAAGAGGCCAGCACCCTCCTCTCTACAGCCTCCTTTCAGGTAGATGTAGAGAGCAATGAGGTCTCCCCTCAGCCTCCTCTTCTCCAGGCTAAACAACCCCAGCTCTCTCAGCCGTTCCTCATAAGGCCTGTTCTCCAGCCCCTTCACCAGCTTTGTTGCTCTTCTCTGGACTCGCTCCAGAGCCTCAACATCCTTCTTGTGGTGAGGGGCCCAGAACTGAACACAGTATTCGAGAAACGGTCTCACCAGTGCCGAGTACAGAGGGAGAATAACCCCCCTGGACCTGCTGGTCACACCGTTTCTGATACAAGCCAAGATGCCATTGGCCTTCTTGGCCACCTGGGCACACTGCTGGCTCATGTTCAGTCGCTGTCAACCAACACCCCCAGGTCCCTCTCCTCCAGGCAGCTTTCTAGACAGACTTCTCCTAGTCTGTAGCACTGCATAGGGTTGTTGTGCCCCAAGTGCAGGACCCGGCATTTGGCCTTGTTAAACCTCATCCCATTGGTCTCTGTCCAGTGGTCCAGCCTGTTCAGATCCCTTTGCAGAGCCTCCCTACCCTCCAGCAGATCAACATTTCCAACCAGCTTAGTGTCGTCTGCAAACTTGCTAAGGGTGCACTCAATGCCTTCATCCAGGTCATTGACATAAAACAAGACTATTTCGTCTCCATTAAAAAAATACAGAAGATGGCAAATTTCCACCATTGCTGGCTCTTCGATATCTTTTTATTTCAGTAAGATCATTTCTAGTATTCCAAAATTCTGGGAAAATCCTGCAAAATGGAAGAATGAAAATATTCCCTTAGCATCTCACAAAATTTCTTCACTGAAAAAAATCTTACTTTTTCTCCTTTTGAAGTATTAATATGAGAGTAAAAAGAATTACAAAAAGGTGTCCCACAGCTGTACCAGCCTGGTACATCTTTACAGTAAGGTGTAGTATTTTATTGCATTTATTTATTTTGCTGATGATAAGGATAAATTTTTATATGGCTCAATTTGAATCACTGTAATATACAGTAGTTAACATTTCATGCTATTGAAAACAGTGTTTCAATCACCTGGAAAATACAATTTCATTGCTGAAAATAGTAGAAACTTTAAGTTGACTGTTAGTGACACACATTTTCTACAGTATTTGTTATTATGCCTCATTTTATATTTTCAGTTTCTCAATTAAAGGGAAAATTGAATGCACTTGTTTTAAAAGGGAACAAAGTGGAAATGATTGATGAAAAGTAGCTGTAAGAATTACCACTCTCTGAAATCACTTGATTTGGCTGTCAGAGAGGACTTTCCAAAGCCTAAATTAGAAGGGCAAAACAAAGAAGCGTTGTATGTAGAGACTGCAGATGGTAGTCTGAACCCTGGAGTCTAGGCAGATTAATTTCAGTATGAATTTACAATGCTTTAAGGGTATACTGTTGCTGTATTGATAACAGTGTAATTAAAGAATCACTGTGGATTGATGTAAAAATATAGTAAAAATGAAACCTTGCAGGAGAGACTAAAGCTTCAGAGAAAAAACTTCTTTCTTTCAGGAGACAGTTTGAGGGCTCTCTTCCATTTTTTTAATATCTCAGTTATGCTGCTGCTTTCAGAAGCTTTGATACTTGGCCGGTACTTGAGCGCAGAGTAATGAAAACAAGAACAACTCTAAAATCCTGAGTTGTACTTTTTTTCAAAAGCTTTTCAAATGTCTGAGGGCAGCATTTCTTCTTTGAGGTTCATCTATTTTAAATGCTTGTGTTGAGCTGAGTATAATTTGACTGAGCAGTATTGTCTGCTGCATTCTAAGATTTAGGGTCAGAGTGATATATAGGTGTGCATTGCATAATGTTCCTCTCACTGTATTCCCTCTGAATATTACTGAAGCAAAGGTGGAGTGATGAGAAAGTACAATGATGGATGTTTGCTTTCTCTGTCAAAACTGATGCAGCAGAAAGTAAACACATTTTTTTTTGTATTTGTATATGTTTAGCTGCATTTGAATGGCTGCAATTGGACCAGTGTACCTGAGGTAATAATGTTCTGAGATGAGGGGTAGCCAATATTCAATCTTGCCTCAACAACAGATTTAAAGTACATCTCCAAGACAAGATTCTAGGTGTATATCAGACTATTATTTTTTTTAATATGTATTATGAGAACTGGAGCCTGAGTCCATGACACTGCACCCTGAACACGAAGATCAGCTCTTGTCTTAGTCACCCTTCAGTCTAACTAGGGCAAGGGCCGTGTGAGATATAGGTAGTAACAGAGATGTATTGTAGTAACAGTCATCTTATCTTGTAGGGAGAATGTAAAAAGACAACATGAACCCTCACTGTTTCCCCAGGATGGGATGGGATGGCAGGAAACTGAAAGAAAGCTACTATGGTTTAGATTTGACCATAAAGGACACAGGAAATATTTATTTAGAATGAGAATTAGCACTTGCTCCTTCAGTGGTGTGGTAAGAACTGCTGAAAGGTGCCATTAAGGAAGCGAGTAGGTGGAGGTCTGTGAGGTGACTGGGAGGTCTGAGAGCTGGTAAGAAGCTCTTTGCTAAGGTCCTGTTTGTATTTGTGGGAGCAAGAGGAAGTATGGGAAAAGTGCCCAAGGATGTTGTGTCTATATATGCCTTCACAGGATTTAAGCAAAATATTATTAATTTGAAGGGCAAGTTTACAGTCCCCTTGAAGATCTCCTAGGACAACTGTATTTAGGTGATCCAACTTCTCACTCAGAAAAGTGGCTCTTAAAGTAATTTACTATTTTCCTAAGACTAATTATGCAGTGATTCTCTTGTAGTGATGAGGGGATGATGGACTATTCCACCAGCCCATACTTGTCAGCTCTTACAATAGTGTCCCTGGCTCTCCAAAAAGGATCTGTTGTTACAGTGAAAATGGGGAGCTGCTGCTGTGAAGTCCTACACCAGAGAAATTCTTAGCTGGGATAAGGTTCCTTTTCAATAGTCCAGTAAAGGACAGAAAAACTAAGGTATCTGGTGCTCAGTGTCTATAGTCTTTCAAGTGCAGTCTTTCAAGATCTGCTCATACACATTTCCTTCAGTGGGATTCATCTTTCCTTGATTTTAAGGGGCTACAGTGTAGATGTCTATATCTAAGCTAGTCAGGTAATCACCTCTCAGAGTCATTTGAGATCCAGTTAGTTTATCAATAGCAGTCTGGGGCATGTTTCACCCGATCCCAGACTCTGCTGACTAAGCTGAGTAGATGTCTCTTGATTGTGAAAGGAGTTTCAGTGATGAGCTCAGATACACACAATTACTTTGTAGATTCCTAAAATTAGAGAAGATGAATCCTGATTTCTAACCACACACTAAAATTTTGAAGATGGATAGTCCCAGAGGACATATCAGACCTGCATTCAGGGAAGGATTTACAAACGTTTGTTTCTCCAGCTTGTATTCAGGCCACTTCACTATGATATCTGGCCTAGATTTGTAGATGTAACTTCACTGGGCCCAAATTTCCTTTTCATGTGGAAAACTGCATGGACAAGACACAGTCAGTACCTTGGCTTTGCAGGACTTGGTTTCATCATTAACTCCTCCAATACACCTGAGTCTAAGAAAAAAATCATACAATTTATTCTTCCCATAACTAACTGAGAAGCACAGTCTGAATTATATCTCTCAAAAGCAGTGTTCAGCCTGTGCCCTGGGTAGAATACCTGTGTGCTGGCCATTATTTGAAAAAGAACACAAGGTACTTACTTTGACGATTATGACTTTAGAATTACAGAATCACCAGGTTGGAAAAGACCCATTGGATCATCAAGTCCAACCATTCTTATCAAACACTAAACCATGCACCTCAGCACCTCGTCCACCCGTCCCTTAAACACCTCCAGGGAAGGTGAATCAACCACCTCCCTGCGCAGCTTGTTCCAGTGCCCAATGACACTTTCCGTGAAAATTTTTTTCCTAATGTCCAGCCTGAACTTCCCCTGGCAGAACTTGAGACCATACCCTCTTGTCCTGTCCCCTGTCACTTGGGAGAAGAGGCCAGCTCCCTCCTCTCCACAACTTCCTTTCAGGTAGTTGGAGAGAGCAATGAGGTCTCCCCTCAGCCTCCTCCTCTCCAGGCTAAACAACCCCAGCTCTCTCAGCCGTTCCTCATAAGGCCTGTTCTCCAGCCCCTTCACCAGCTTTGTTGCTCTTCTCTGGACTCGCTCCAGAGCCTCAACATCCTTCTTGTGGTGAGGAGCCCAGAACTGAACACGGTATTCAAGGAGCAGTCTCACCAGTGTTTTAAGGGAGTTGGGATTCTGTAAATAAGAGAGCACAAGCACAATGTTTTCTTCTGGCAAGACATGCATTTCGCAACGGCTTTCACAGGCTCTACCAGGAGACAAACAAGTAGCCAGCTAGCAAGGAGGGAAAGCAAGCATTCTTTTCAAGTGGAGGTAGCTCTTTCCTGACCACAGTCAGTAGTGAGTGCCGCATCCAAAAGCACATGGTAGTGACATGCTGGAGAGTGAGATGGGCCGGCTGAGAGACAAATTGAGGTGAAATACAAAGCAGCTCTGCTGGACAATTCTACAGTAAAGCATTTATTTTGAGGATATTCACTATCTCAGTTGTTCCACAAAACATGCCTGACAGAATTAGACCCAATGTGGCAATAAGCTGCTCTGACAATGCTTCTTCATAAGGCATCTGTTTAATCCCATATATTACTTTTGCTGCCCTTGTCTCAACTCTCTGCATCCGTCTGGAAATGCACAGACCAGAACTGTGCCACTCACGGTAGATGCCAGTGGACAAAGCTGCCAGAATATGCTACACAGTACTGCCGGCAGGAGCAACCAGAGAATATGTTTTTCCTTGCAAACAGTCATGTAGATGGATAACAACTCTCATTTAAACATTTTTGTTTGTTTCTGTTGCAGCCTTATTCTTTAAGCAGCAAGTGAGCTACTCATGCAACCAAAACTTTCTGGCTTGGGCTGTGGACTTGTAGCTCTTGCCATGCCAGTAGAAGAGGTTATTGCTTCTGCCAGCTGGAGGTTGCTTTTCCCTTTGCTGACAGCTAAATAGTCCATATGTGTACACACTGCCCTGTTAGAGTCAAAATGTACTGCATGGGAAAAGTGTGGTTATTTAAACTTGGCTCTGAGCTCCTGTCGTGTCACAGCAGCACCCAAGCTGGAGGTTATTGCACCCTCAGTTGTGCTGACACAACTGTTAGCATGGCTGTGGTCAGACTGGCAGTAGCTTAAAAATGGTTTGATGGATGGCAGTGAAACAACAATATAGGCAAAGAGAAAGAGATGTGGAATCTATCTGTTACAGTAGTCAACTTTTGCCTTCAAAGGTAGGACTGAGAAATCTAATTCTGTTGGGCAGAACTAGACACCATGCAGCAGACAAGAAGAGCCTATAATTCCACTGAGACTTATTCAAGTCTTTAAAAATATGGCCCAATTTAGACCTGAAAGCTGCAAATTCAGGACCTAATGAGTTGGATGCATACTTTTTGCAATAAAAGAATAGAAGAAAAGTATATAGGGATTTCTTTTTCTTAGTTTTTCTTTTTTTTTTATTACACCACATAGATCCATTATTGAAGAGGGTTGCTCAGAGACCATTTAAGAAATTCCCCTCTTCCAAAACCTCCAGCAAAGTACCACACAGTTTCACTACAACCTGGCCCAAAATCCAGATACCAGTTAGATCTTGGTGGATGACATTTTCCCCTCTTACTTGCAACAGATTCCCACAAACAGTAGTGCACCTCAGCCTTGACAGGACATTTCATCGGACAGTGATCAGTGTTCTCAGTCAAAAAAAGCACTTCCTTATAGAACTATGTATATCAGGACCATCTGGAGACTCCCCCCATAATAGTGCAAATAAAATATACTTTAAATTTATATTGTGACATTGTGCTTATAATAAGTTTGGTTCTTTCAACAGACGTATAAACCAATAATTTTACTTGTGTTAAATATTCCCCAAAGAAAAGCAAATTGACCTCTTTGGGGATTTTCTGAGGATCAGCAAAATGTCCTTTCTGTATCTGTTTTTCATTATTGTAATTACAGAGGGTGATGATAATCCTTTCAGCATTATTGTTTCGACATGTGCATGATTTATAGTCGGACATCTAAGTTCATTTGATGCCGTTGTTGAGAGCAGTGCATTGTATCAGAGATAAAAGGAATGAAACAGACCTGTAATCCGATAACTAACTTAACTTGTGAGTGAAACAGAAATGTGGTCTTATTTAACATGATTATAAATAACAGCTTAAATTTCAAGTCATAAGTGGAGTGTAAATGCTCTGACATTAATATTGTAAATAAACAATTTCACAAGACGGTATTCAGATCAACTGATAATATTCCAGTAAATGGGACAAAGAGTTTCTGCTGTGCACCCCAGCACTAGGTCCTGCCGAAACTCCTTAGACAGGCAAAATCCTCAAGGAGAGCAACAGGAAGTTCACATAAATAAGCAGCAGTAAAGAAGCTATTAAAAGCATCTCTACTGAATTAAAAGCTCTTTTTTCCTTTTTTTTTTTTTTAATAAAAGGGGCTCTGATAAATTGTGCCTACTCAGTTGCTTGTACATGCTGGAGGATAAACTGCATCAGTGAAGGAACAGTTTGTGCACAGAAGACATTTTCTGTTCCCAGGACTGGGGGAGGGTTACTCACAGAAACCTCTGCCCAAAATGTTTCAATCTAGCATAGGGTGCGATTTACTTGATACGAAGGCAGTGAGTTCCTAACAACAGCTTACCTAAAGCCTTCTGAAGCAGAAAAAAAACAGCATTCTGTTTTCATACAAAACTGGTTTTCCTCATAAAGAAGCACAGGCAGGGCTGCAGGCAGGATGTCAGAGTATTGCTATGAAGAAATAGAAGAAGGGGTTTGTGTCTCAGCTATTTGGCATCAGTTCTCACCACACTGGGTAACATCAGCTGCCTGAAGTGCAGCTACTGGGCCAAAAGCACAGTTATGGTTCTGTTGCTCCTTCCCAGTGTAATACACCTTAGCAAAGGGCTGCAGCAGGCAGCTGGTGTCAAAGGTTTCTTCAGTGACCTTCGTGCATGCTCCCAGAGCTCTCAAGTCAGATATCCCAGCTCTTTAGGGAGACGTAACTCGGTGCAGGAGGTTTATGCTGCCACATGCACATAACTACAGCTAACAGGATCACCTTTGTCTCCTTTTGCTGACTGTGAATCCTTGGATGAGATGAAACATGTCTCAGAACACACTACTTGTCTCCAATGACTCTGACAGTTGTATAAGATGACTATAAGGAGGTGTTTGTGCTGGAGATGACAAAAAGTAACAGATGAGATTCACCTGCAGTGCTAGGTGAAAATAAGCCTTTGTTTTATAATCTTAGAAGTGCTCTTTGATTCCTACTCCTGCATTATACTAAGTAACAGAGTCAGTAACATGGAAATCCTTTTCAGTCTTTTATGTGAAATACTGGGAAACAAAGACAATCAGGAACATCAGTCTATATTTATTTTAAAATGGGTTTAAAATGTATTGAATCCTGATACAGATACCCTTGCTTAGTAAAAGTACCCTTTCTTAGTTAAAGAAGTAATTTTATCTAGTTTCATTCAATTTACTTTAGAAATTAAATTGTTAAACTGAAATAAAGCCACACAGATTCTACCAAACATTGAAAATAAGTGGACTGAATAAAGGTTGGGTAACACATTCAGTTCATTGAATGACAAAGCTGATAATAGAAACCCAAAGTCCTGCATCTCAGTAGTATTCTGTATTAGCGAATTAGTTTTTCTGAGACTCAATTTCTTTTAACTTCTGTGTGTAACTGGACCATGTCCTTATATGACAGTCATCATTATTATTCCATGGGTTGGACTTAGTGATAAATTTAGTCAAGTCACTAACTGGTGTTATGCTGGCTTACATCATCTGGAAGGCATAGAGGTTTTGTCCATCTTATACAGAATTTGACTGAAAAATTACTGATGGAATTATTTCTGTTACAAATATTGATTTATTCAAACCAGAATTTTTACAGAAAGTTTTAACTGGATTATCAGTAAGAATGGGAAATTTGTCCCTGAAGGAAAATGCTATAAAAAAGAATCTTGCATCACCTAAAACATTTCATTGTGATAAAACCATGATAGCTTGTTTCACTTAGCTTTTTTGTGTATGTAAAATGAAATATCTCAGTATTTAAAAACACCTACTTGTTTTGAAGCAAAAATGTAAATATTTATTCTGACCATGTTAGCTGGTAATTTGTAAGCAATCAGAACCTTTTTTGTCTTTTCAAACCCTGTAAAGAAAACAAATTTCAGCAAGAAAACACACAGTTTGTCAAAGTAATTCCAATGGACAATCTTACAGTCCAACAGCAGTTCTTTGTCCAGGACCTATTTCAAACTTGTCTCTTGTATTTGAAGTTCCCTCTGTACTCAGCACTGGTGAGACCGCTCCTTGAATCCTGTGTTCAGTTCTGGGCCCCTCACCACAAGAAGGATGTTGAGGCTCTGGAGAGAGTCCAGAGAAGAGCAATGAAGCTAGTGAAGAGGCTGGAGAACAGGCCTTATGAAGAACGGCTGAGAGAGCTGGGGTTGTTTAGCCTGGAGAAGAGGAGGCTGAGGGGAGACCTCATTGTTCTCTCCAACTACCTGAAAGGAAGTTGTGGAGAGGAGGGAGCTGGCCTCTTCTCCCAAGTGACAGGGGACAGGACAAGAGGAAATGGCCTCAGGCTCTGCCAGGGGAGGTTCAGGCTGGACATTAGGAAAAAAATTTTCACGGAAAGTGTCATTGGGCACTGGCACAGGCTGCCCAAGGAGGTGGTTGATTCACCTTCCCTGGACGTGTTTAAGGGATGGGTGGATGAGGCGCTGAGGTGCATGATTTAATGTTTGATAGGAATGGTTGGACTCAATGATCCGGTGGGTCTCTTCCAACCTGGCAATTTTATGATTCTACATGAAAAACCTTTAAAAAATAGGAACTATGGAGGAACAAAGTTGAACTTACACTATTCCATCCTCTTTTTCTCCCTGATGCAACACTGATGCATTGTATTAATAAATGAACATATCCATGTTTCATGAGATCAAACGATATTTAAACTATCAGCTGTGGTGTTTGTTTAGTTAAACTAAGAGAATGATTTAATAATTATGGCTAATCTTTATCTGGAGATTTCTTTTTTAGATTGTGAATTGTCTTCTTGAAATTAGCCTGAAAGCAGCTGCATATTTGACCCTCAGCAGCAACAACAAATGGTACACAGCAGCTCTGACATGCTATCAGATTAATAGATCATTTTAAAGAGCCTGGAAATGATTAAACACGGGTGCTGCTGCATGCAGTCTTTAATTGATTGATTTGAGTTTGTGGTCAGAAAATGACTGTCAGCTACAGCTTATCTATAATTATAAGTAATCAAAACCAGATTTTTCTCCCTTCCTAATGCTGTAATGCTCTTTCAGTACTCTTGACATATGTGTGACTCAGGCATGCATCTGCAGTTGCCTAATAGTTTTATCCTGAATAGCAGTCTGCTTTGATACACATTCAACAGAAAAAGAAATACCTTTGTACCTCTGAAATAATCATTGTAAGTAAGGAGGAGAGAAACTGGCAGGGAAAGGTCTGAGGCTTAAAATATTCTTTTCATTTTGTGCTGTTGACAAGGGAACAGCAGAGGAAAAACCACATTCTTTCTTCCCCCTCCTCCTTGTTGGTGTACTGGATGAAGAGCAACCAGAGTGCTTCTGAAGCAGGAGCAAATTTTACTACATATCAGTTAATGGATACAAGCAAATTCATGCCATTCTCCTGAGCATTCCTCCTGGAGTTATTAGAAGGACATTTGCTTTTGAGGTAAGACCCCAAGAATTACACTCTAACCTGCTTTGACTGCAGAACCTGAACAAGATGATGTTCACTCTGTTGAAGCTACTGTGAGGTGTCACCATCACCCCTGTTACTTCAGAAACAGAAGTGGCTCTCCTGAAAGTTTTTGACCTATCTTGAGAGGACATTTAGATTTAGCTTTTCATATCTAAACTGAATTTCGCTTTCAGGACACATGATGTCTGCTCTGTGTAAAATGCCTTGAAAATTATGGACCAACGAAAAACCCAACAAAATTTGAATGCTCCCATTTGACCTCCTGTCACTGTTAATCACAGAGGAATTAATTTTCATAATGTGTGAAAGCACCTGAGAGTTGAGATGTGCAACAGTCAAGCTGGAAAACATAAATACAGTTTTTCTGGTATATTTCTGATTGGTTGGCAAGAAGTGTCAGGGAAGTGGCAGTGTTGAAAAGGGAAAAAAATAGATTATTTTCTGCTGATGTATCTGCTATGTCCAGTCTGCATGCAATAACTAGCTCAAGTAATTCCGTAAAAATGAAAACTGAAGATACAGAAGGAATCTCTAGAAAACATTTTCAAAAGCAACCTATCCTTCCAATGTCTACCTACATGTAAACATCAGCAAGCTTTTTTTTAGATGTTTAGAAAGAGTAAATCTTATTAAATCTCGGTGAGGACAAAAATAATCCTCTTCATCAGATGAGTCATGAGAGCACATGAATATATTTTATATGAATAAAGATGAGCAAAGGAAACAAATTACTAGCAAAAACACAGATTTATTAAGAAAGAGCTGAATAGTACTTTATTTTCATAATTTGCGTAAAGACTTTCATCATTAGTCACTTGGGTGAAGTTACCTAAGTGAATCTGTTATCTTTGTCTATAGGATTTGGTCTCTCTACAGTATTTTGAAAAAGTATCCCATAGACACACTTTATAAACAGTTAAGGTCTTCTTCTGTTAGATAATGTTGGCAGAGCAACACATACCTGCTGCTGCACTCCAAAACACACGGATTCTGGCTGCACTTCCTATTTATTCCTTTATTTATATGCTAAAACTGCAGAGCATTTGCACGATGCCTGTCTGTCAGCACACCAGTTGTCTCTTAGAAACCTACCAAAGTATTTGTGGTGAAAGATAATATGCACTATGCTGGACAAGGGCCTGAACAACCAGAGCTGAAATGCTGGGGCCAAACAGCTCTCACTGATCAGAGAGGTTCACAGTAGAGCAGTATGCTGTAGCTCCAGGCCAGCTTTAGGTTTCTACCAGATCTCCTGCTCCTACACTAACTCAAAATCCAACAGTGGCAGCTGAGCATGCTTCCTCTCTTCTCAGAGGGGGCAAGAATCGATGATAAAGCCCTAAAGCGCTCAATGTGTGTGCACCTCTTTTTGTCCTACTGCTGTAACTGTCAATATCACTCTGATACCACAGCTTCTAGCTTTCTTTCTTAGAAAAGCCTTATAGAAGAAAGTACTGAGGGTGGGGGGAGAAGGGCGAAAAGGCACACCTGAAGAGGGAAGATCCCTGCTGATCCATTACTGCCCTCATTCATGGGGAAGGTGTTGCTTTGCACTGGATAGAAATGCTACACCAGAAAATGTTAAAATGTTGCAAGAAAAGGTGCCAATGGAAAAAGTATTTTGGTTCCCTTTGAATTTCTGTCTGACAAGTACTTAAAGGAACAAGAATTGACAGGATGATAAATTTCTGCTGCAGTTTTGACATTGAAAGTGCAAGTTGGCACACAGTGATCCCATTTCTTAATAATTTCAAGATGGACTTGGAAGAGGCACATATTGTCTTGGACTTCCACGTCTTGCACAGAAAAAGCGTGTAGCATCAAGGTTAAGTTTCACCTCTGGTTTTCTCAGGTGGCTATGTATTCACTGAAAAACTGACCACAGTGCTGGCACATTCACTCATCTGAAATGCAAACTATAGTTTGGTGAGGTGTTTCACATGTAGCTATGAATGAGGTGAGAGTTGGGGCACAGCTCTGTTATACCCACTACCCAACTGGAAGAAAAGGAACTCCGGAAGTAGTAAGGGGAAGTAATTAGTGGCAACTCTGGCAGGGACTCCTGCCGCTTTTCTGGATAGGAGGTGAAGTCAGGAGAGGTTGTCTTTTGGTCTATCAGACCTAGCTGGTCCATATATTAGGTCCCTAGAAACAGTATTCTACATGGAACCTGCACGTACCTGTGCTGATGGGTTTTACTTCCAGTCATCCCTGGAACTAACGTGCACCAACAGCAGTGGAAATATTCCTGATGACTTTAACAGTGCTGAAGCAGCTCCTGGGAGTTTACGTGGGATAAGCGGTTATGCATCTTCTCTGACTGCTGAAGCGAAGCCAGCAAAGAAATATAGGTTCACAGCTTCACAATTTACAATAAAAAAGTAATAATTGTGTTCATCTAATCTGCCACTCTGTACAACACAAACTGCAGGATTTCTTTGAAATCCCTTGTTTGGATTTCAGCCTCACTCCTCATTGAGCTGTTCACATTAACTAAGATCACTGTAAAGGTCTGTTTAAAATCCTGTGTCCAATCTGAGTTTGTCAAGCCTCATCTTCAAATGATTGTTTCTCTGGAGCCTGAAAGATACTTGGGAACTCTTTTTAGGTTCCTTTCTTGTAATGTTATTGACTAACATTCCCCAGAATTCCGAGGACCTCAGAAGAATCCTACACTACATTTTGTTTTATTTTTATGTCATGTTGGAGGTTGCTTTCTTATACTTCTGTGTATGAAGATGCAAGCTCCCACACAAAGAAACCCACAGACCACAGTAATTTCTTGGATGGGGGAAAAAGTCACCAGTTGTTACGTCCATTTTTGGAAAGTGCGTATGAACTACTTGTAATCTGAGTTCATCCAAAACTATTTTTGAAGTTTAGCTGTCAGCATTTTCATCCCAGCAATATGCTCTGCACTGAAAGTCACTAAACTAGAACACTGTAGCATTAAACTTTCAAAAAGAAAAAAAATGTTTGTGTTGTATATAATGTACTTTTATAATAAGAATAAACCTAGAGAAAGCTTATCTTCAGACCCAAGAAAAGAAGCCATGGATGTATTTTACCCTTCATTTTCTTATTTCTCATTGTAAAATGCGTTAGATGACAAGTTTGGGTTTTAGCCTTTCTCTATATCTATATATCAGTCTGCACATTTAATTCTTCTTTTAGTCATATGTACACAACATGCAGCATGATGGCATGTTGGCTACTGAAGGCTGACAGTTGCTATTTTTTGTTTCTGAACAGGGTTGATCAAACTTAGTCAAGAAAACCAGAAGTTTTCCACAAACTTCAGGACTCAAAAAAAAATGCCTCCACTATTTGCTAACTCTTTTAAATTCTGGATCTTGACAGGCCTCTTTGATGAGAGTCTTTTACTCCCTGTGGGTACTATGGACCCAGGACTCATGTTACTGATACAAGAAGGCCTGTTCTCTTCAGTGATCTGAACAGTGATTATTTAGCAATGTTTGCCATAACTTGTGTTTTCAAATCTCCTTTGTTTTCCTGAAAGACCACTATACCATTTTAAGTAACCTGTTCATATCAGTTGTTTTTCTATTTCATTTTCACAAGTCAGAGATAGCAGTTTTATAGGTGAAGAAGAGTCAAGAACTCTCTTTCCTTAGATGCAAACTTTGCAATAAAAAAGTACAGGAAAACATATGTGTTTTAAGAATTAGTGAAAATTGTTATAAATATGATAACTTTTTCATTGGGACATATTTTGAACCCTCTCCATATTTTATTCAGTCGATGTCAGCTGTTAGAAATTATTAGCAGTCTTTTAACAATCTTTTTTCATGTAAACTTGTATTACTTACGTTTGCTATTCTTGTTAATTTTCTCCCTAAAACTCTAAATGATGATGGTTATATTCTTCATCAAAAAGTTCCTAAATGCCAGGTTTCAGATCTACTGCAGTACAAAGAGAAGTTCCTAAATATTGTGGACAGTTCATTTTTCTTAAATAATAGTCCTTGGTCACATTGTTTTAGCTTAGTATTCTCACTTGATGATAATGTGGGTGTATAAACTTTAATGATCAGTAAAACCCCAATAAACTTCAGAGGTTTGTAAAAGAGTTTTTTTTTCATCCTAATTAAACAGGCACATACATTAGTTTCCTGGCATGTACTTACCTGGCACAGACAGAAAAAAAAAAAAAAGAAAATTTCCAATAATTAACATGTCTTCTTAAAATAAAGATTTGTTTCTAAATATCAAAGATTATTCTCCTGTGAAATGGGACTTGTGTCTGCAAAGATTGTCTCACAAAGACCCTAGAAAAGGTAGAAGTAGAGAACATAGGTAAATTCCTGTGCATATCCTACAACCACATCAGTCCTTTGCTAAAGGGTGATCCTAGGACAAAATAATGTAATATCGCTAATGTATTATAGGAGAAACATCAGAAAGCAACAGTAAGAATGACAAAAGCTTAGCTTACAGGCAACACTGAACTACTCATAGCGTATAACAAGCAATTCTAATAAAGTCTCAGAAGCAGATTCTCGTAGCAATTCTAATAAAAACTAGGAAACATTATATTCTGCTAGCATTCTGGTATTGTAAGATTTGTCCAGTTAGGTATTTGAAAAGAGACTGGGGACTTTGATTGGAAAAGTGGTGCACTGAGTTGTTCAGAAAATGAGCAAGAGTTGCTTTCAGAAAGCTTATCTATTATATTTGCTATTCCTTCTGCAATTACCCAGTGGAATTTATTTTCCTTCAACACAGTGAGGCTTTCTTTTCTCAAATAAGGATGAGAGAAAATGGTTAACTGCTTGTTTATTCTATCTGGACCATCCGAGGGCATTTTATAGTTGCAAAAGTTTTCTTATGGCGTTGTATTATAAATATGGATCTTTGGCAACCTACCAGGTACTCTAAAATATGAAAGTTTAATAGTATAATTAACTATACCCAGTAGTTATGTTCTACAGTTCATCTGCAAAGCAAAGTGTTCTTTGCAGTGGGGACACCCAGGAACTTCCAATTACAAATAAGAAAACAGAAGCATGAAAAGGTGAAGAACTTACAAAGAAAGGCAATATGAGAACTTTTTTTCACCATTTCATCTTCTAGGTTTTTTATGCCTTATATGTTCATATTCAGCATTCACCAAAATAGTCCTATCTGTGGTCCTTGAATGTTCTCATTCCTCTGAACTGCAGAGGTAAATAAAAGAAAGAAAGGATACGAAGAGTTTTCTAAGGTATATTTTTGTTGGCAGTTCAGACTCAAGCCTGTGAAATTAGGAAGAATTCTTAATACATTTCGCACATCCTCCTTTCTAATTTTTAAAACCAAATTTTAATTCTATTCTTCAGGAATTTTATTCCCAACCTATGACTTTTCAGAGCCTAGTACAATTAACATTATTTAATGTTTTATTCCCCCCACAATGTTCTAAACATCAAGATCTGCTGAATGTAATCCACCCTCAGGCAGCAACATAAAATGCCTACATTATCACAAAATGTTCTTTTATTTTCCATTTATCAGCTGCTAAATCCAGCAAGATCCTTACCAAAGGTAGTCCAACTCAATTGCTTACAGAAGATATTCAGGTGTCTAATGACTAGCATCTGATTCCTTTTACAAGCATCAAAATGCACTTAAAATATTAAAACAGACATTTCATTTTACCTAGGATTTGAGGTAAGATACATACATAAGCCATTTAAGTTCTGCAAGGCTAGATATATAAACTGGGGGAACAAAATGCAGCCACTAAAATCTCTGATCTTTTTCTTTAAAGACAAGAGAAAAGAATTTACCAAACATGTTTTTTTCGAACACCTCTCTTTGTAAGCTGATGTTGAACTCCAGCTCAGTTCATTTAAAGATCCAATCCTGGTCCTAATTAATTAAGAATGTCATGTGTTCTACCACTGAAATATTTTTTGCTAATTCAAGAAAATAATAAAATGTTGAACAGTTGTGAGCAATGTCAGCTCTTACAAGCTAATAATATACAGCTCTTATTTTACCAGTGATTTCTGCTCAGCCTAACTGTGAGTGTAACAGAATTAAATGACCTCTGTATAATACCACTAGCAGATCCTTAAGGGCAACCCCACTACATAAATATGTCTCCTTTACTCGTAGTAATGGAAGCCAGGGCAGGGTGAGTCCAGTACTACCCAACACTAGATTTTCTGGGCTATTTATAGAGATGATCTTTAAAGAAGCATTAATATGACCCATTTTAAAGTGACTGAGAATTTGGCCCAACTTCCTTGCCCCTCCCAAGGCTATAGCTGTCAAGGTTTCGAGTAACGAAATCCAGTAGCATGAAGTAGTAAATTTATTTTGCTTAGGCACACACACACTCACACACATGCAGTCATCATAATTTCCTATGACATTTAAGAGAATAAAAACTCTCATACATAATATTCTAAAGGTTGAATATTTGGCTACCATTTTTTTCCAAAATAACTATTAAAGTTGTAATCGAAAGTGTTCCAGGCCACAGGGTTGGGTGGTTCAATTACACAGTGAGGGGGAGATGGGCTGTGAACACTCAATGTGAGCTTTATTCTCTCCAAAAATTCTTTCATTAGGGAAAACCTAAGACAGGCAACTCTATTTTATAATAAGAAAGTGCCATTTTTTTCTATTGAACTGACTGTTTTGGAAACTCAAAGGGTTCCAAGCATACTATTAATTTTTTACAATGTCAGCATGCTTTTTATAAACTGTTTTGGGGGGGTGGTGGTCTGAATTTTAACAGTCACTCATTTTGGAAATATTTTATACTCCAGAGGAAAGATTTTGCTTTCCCTGTATTGAGGGATAGTATCATATTTAAGCCATATGATCTATTTTTAAAAATGCTATAAATATGGAGCAAGCCCTTTCCAAATTGTTCATGTTATAACCAGCGCCTAGCAAGAGCTGTACCAAGGCCTTTGTTTGCTTTTGTTCTTAAAGACTTCTTGCATGGATTTCCTTTGCAAGCATCACAGTGAAGGCTCAGCACTGCTTCATCTTCATCAGGGCTTGGAGCACACTAACACAGAGGGCCACGTGGGTGAGCATATCTCCATCATCCTTCTGACTACCTCCTGTGTAACCAATCCAAAGGCTACCAAAGCCAGCAGGAGCGTTTCCAGCAAGGACAATGAGCTTTCATCAAACTATCTGAATAGGCACACAAACAGGGTAGATGCTCCAGAATGCAGTACGATAGGAGAAATTGAGTTCCTTTGGGACTGACTGTGTGTATTTGGTCCCAGTTCTGCAGTATCACAGTTGCCTACCACAGTGCATCCCCAATATGGTCAAAATATATTTATGAATCGTTTTCTCCTCCCTCCCTCTCTTCTAAGCCATCCCAACATGAAGAAAAGTAGAGAGGATATTGTTCTGAATCTGTGACTTTGAGAGGTCATGGCTTTAATACCTACTCGGTTATGGCTGAAATTAAAACGAGAACCGTTACGTCCTTCAAAAATCACTGCATCTTTCGGGAAGTGTTTTTCCCATCTCACCCACACAATATTCTATACTTTCAAACTTGAATGTTTCAAAGACAACATTTTACTGCTGTGTTACAAATAAGCTACAGCTACTTCCTCTTCTTCATATTTCCTTTGTTGTTTTTTATGTTGGGCTGATGGTAACCAAAGGTCTCAGAGGCAGACACACTCACTCCTACCTTACTGTCCTCACCACCTCCAAAACAGATTAAAACACATTCCCAGAGTGGGTATGTGCAGCACAAAGAGCACAAGCTGCAGGGAATGTGTCCAGTGGGAAGGACCTGCTATGCCTTGATGGGGTCCTGGTGTTGGTGAGCAGTGCAGCTCTGCCAGACAACCTCCAAGAGCTGCCAGCTTTTAGACCACCCACTTGTACGTTCCTCTCTCCCTTGCCCTGGTTTAACAAGGAAGTGAGGCCTCATCTTTGAAATAGAAATACTTTCCAGAATTTATTTTTTAATTTATTTGTTTTATTTAGAGGTGGCATATAAAAGGCATAACCTGGCAAAGGGATAGAGCTGAAGAATTCAGTGGCTCTCCAGAGAAATCTGTAACAGGCCTGGAATTTTTCTTTAGTAACCCAAAGGAATTAATGTCCTCTTGTCACATAAACAAGCCTTATACAGAGCCTAAATAATAAAATAATTACAACCACACTTCACATACACATTACAATTACCATCTTCCCATTTCTGTTCCAACACTGTTTCTTCCTCAGGCTTATGTGAAAAGGAATAAAATTATTAGCAGAGAACAAAAACATATCAGTACAGAATAATGTGTGTTTCCTTGTTAGAGAGCCTAGGTCCTCTCCTCCCTCTTTATTCCAGAACTATAAAACACAGACATGTTCACAGGATATTAAGTATTAAAGTGTTGATGTCAGCAAGCCAACAAAAATGCAAAAGACAAAATACAGAAGTGTTACTGGGGCTACCACTGTAAAGTATTCATTTTATGATGAATTTTAAATTAACCCAAAAAAATGTAGATATGGAAAATGCATAAACTGCTAGATTAACTAAATAATATCAGTTGCATACATTCTGCTCCATCAGAAACAATTTCTTAGTGCAATCAGATGGAAATGATACTACATTGACATTTACAAGCACATCATCAGTAACTGTCACTAAAGAGTTTGTGTATGTGTGCATACATGGATATATGTGTATGAATATGTGTGAGACAGAGACAGAAAATGTGTCTTTTTAGAGCAAACAAACAGGCATTTTTAATCCCTGAAGTGTGCACAGTGCACAAGGAGTGACCTGTGGGTGAAGTGATGTAGAAACAGCACATTCCTCACTCTTTCCTAGAAAAATCCTGCCAAAAACCTTAGTAAATGTGTGGAACAATTTTTTTCAATTGGGCCCCAAGGAGTCACAAGTAAGAAACAGAGAGACAAAGGAAGGTATAAAGTATCTATGTACTGCATGTTCAAAAGTGCATTTATAAAAAAAAAAATTTTAAAAGGAGAAGGGTAGAAGGGGAGAGGTTTACAGTTTGGTCACTTTATTCCTTCAGTACCATTAAATGTACCAGATTGTGTATATCTGGGACTATGCCAGGTGTTTCATGTCCTTTTCATGGTGTTGCTGAACATTCCTGCTAATGGCCAGATCCTCTCAGACCTAAACCTACTGACTCTTCCAGGTAAGAAAAAACATTCAAGAAGGTGTTAGTGATGTAGGGTGAGCAGAAGAGTTGCAACACAGAACCTGTACAGAAAAGGTTCCCCTCTCTGCTGAAGCAGTCAAAGTTTTTGGTCCTGATGGAAGTTGAGTGGCCTGTTCTTAAAATGCAATGGTCTGGTTTTAATCTTGCCCGGAGCTTGGGGCCCCTGCACCCAAAGGAAGGCCACCTGGAGAACAAGTAGGGTCAGTCTGGATAGGCAAGATTGCAGGATTAGGTCCTGCTGTACACCACACATGCCCTATTAAGCTACAAAACTGGGCATTGACCTGGAGCTAGAGTGCCTCTTAACTATTATTTTGTGTTTAAACTCCCTGGATTTCTGCTTGCTTATCATAGTCTCTCTTGAATTTCATTAAACATGGGGAAAGCATATCACAATCGCTCTGCAGGGTAAAGGCAAATGCAGTTCTCTCATAGAAAGAGTTAAACAAGACAATTCCAGAACTGGTCAGACCCACTTCTGCTATGTACATTTCAAAATATGTCGTGATGATTCCCCTAAACAGCTGGATGCAGTTCACTAAATGACCTGTCTTCATACAAATTGCTTAATGTTTCCTGGTGAGCTATCCTTTCTCTCTTGCTTTAACTTTCTTCCAGGGGTTGCTCTCTTGCATGTACCTCCTTTGAATATGGTGGCTCAAGTTTAAATCTACCCTAAATGCTACTGCTGTAACAGATGGGGCATGAGACTGACATCATCTGGATATCAAGACATGTAAAACCTCCATTTTTCATTGGCACTATGTTAAGCATGTTTTCCGAAGAAATAAGGAAAGTTCTTGCTTGAAATTCCTGTCTCTAACCAAAGTTTTGTCCACAGAGGAAAGAATTGTAGTCTTTGTTTTTATCTGTAAATATATACCATGCTTTCAAATTGTTTTCCTTACTTGGCAAGGATTTCACTATTAAGGTCATTTCCTTGCTTCCCCTTTCCTCAGCAGGAGAGAATATGATCCTCTTAGCCCCTAAGAAGCTAAACATCTTTTGTGTGGCTCTGTTTATCTTGAATATTTACATTTTTCCCATATAATAAATCTGTACATCAAGCTTAATCTCTTTGAAAAGACATGGAGTGAATGACAAACACCCAAGCACAAAGATGCATGTGCTGCCCAGACTGTCCCTCATCTCATCCAGCTCCCACTAAAGAGAATGCTCCACTAAAATCTAACACTTGACATGAAGCATATGTGAAAGCAATAACTTGCTCTGGAGAATTGATGTCTTTATGCTACCCTTAAAAATATTTCTGATAAATCAGTCAAACAAATAATGGAAATCTAAATGAAACCTGTTGGACAGAGCCTAGAGGCCCATTGTTCCTGGAAGTGCTGAAATAACTTTCCCTATCAGTGTGTAAAGGAAAAAAAAAAAAAGAAAAAAGCCAAATCTAATTGGGGCATGGGACAACCTTATTTCTAGAACATAGCTGGCTTTTAAATACTCTCAAAACTCATTTTTATTTTTAAAGCAGTGCTGCTGTTTCAATTAGGTGCATATTTAACTGAACAATACCAACATTCAGGAGCCAAAAAGAGAAGTAATGCTTACATGTCCAATTAGAACAGTGCCACAGAGCATAGTCGGGTCTGTGTTGCTGCTAAAGCAAAAGCAGGCTTCTGCCCCCATCTCCACTCATCCTTACTTAGAGTGATACCAATAATTATAATTATCCTGTAGTGTTCAGTGATGCTACATACGTTTCCCCTCCAACTGGCACATCTGATGTTTATCAGTTTCCTCTAAAGACCATGAGAGATAAGTTATGTAGTGTCCTCAGAAACAATTACCAGTATCCAGTCACTTTCTGCTAATGTATAAAATAAGAAATTAAAAAAAAATACACAAAAACCAAGAACCCCCAGTACCATGTGTGTGGTAACCCCACACTGATGCCTGCAAGTCCATGCAAAACAAACTTGCTCATTAAGGCATGATAACACTCCATGACGCCACATGGAGGTTTTATGACATATGCAAAGTCTTTAGAAGCAGAGCTTGCACTTGGAGGAAAAATAAAAGGAAGAAGGTAAATGATAAGAAAAAAAGTAGGTATATTCATATTGAGGTTGTAGTAGTATTTGAAAATACAGACTTTAATAACACAGCTTAGAGTTAATCTGCTGGCAGAACCATTGTCATCATGCCCCAAGAAACCTGGAAGGGCAAAGGTGGACTTGCTGCTAAACTGCAGGACTACGGATCAAGTTCCTGTTTCCAGAAAACACCAAAACTTTACTCTGATCTTCAGCAAGTGCTTTAACCCCTTAGCTCCCTTAGCCTTTCAGTTTTCACACAGATAAAAATCTAAGCTATTTTAGCCCTGCCTGTCTTCACCCTCTTCCAAGAGGGATTTCTGAATGTCCATGAGACATGCTTCGAGGGTTAGCAGTGCAATGTTCCCATGGGAAGTGCAAATAATTACTGATACTGGAGGGGTTTTGTGATTGTTTGTTTTCTGTGAGGCTTTCCTGTAGCTTCATGCCTGATGGTCCCATTCTGCAAAACTTCAGTGAGAACTTCACCTACGTTAAGACTGCCTGACCAGGTCAAATGCAACTTGCGTTTGTTAAAGGCCAAGCACTGCTGATGTAAATGTATACAAAATACAATAAGATAAATACATTGAAACTCAAGAAACATACCAAAGAGAAAAGGTGTTTTGTGTTAGAAAATGTGTATTAGCTAAGCCTTTACATTTGAAATGCTGGTCTCCTGTGGACCTATTATATATTTTCCGTATGTCCATGCATAGGAAGTTTCATAAAATGCTGAGCATGTATATTCAAAATAGCTCTGACAATGTATAAAAAAGCTCTAAAATATTATGACATGGCCAAATTCCATGCTTTTTAAAATCAATCACACAGCACAATATAATTTATGTGTGGAAATGTACATCATAAATATTTGCCAATGTCATAATATTTTTAAAGTTTTTATATGTTGTCAAATCTGCTTTAGACACAGTATGTGTGCTGCACATTTACTGAAATATTACTCAGACAGGCACAGGGAATCAACTATATTCTTTTTCCATGTGTGTTTATTATATATTTTATGGTTTTGTTGCTCATTACACTAAAAAGATCTTTTTTTCAATTTTTCTTTCTCTTCCCTTTTTTCTCTTATTTTCTTTTTTGATTTCTTTCTTGCTTTCTTTCTTGCTTTCTTTCTTTTTCTTGCATGCTTGCTTTTTCCTCCACTTTTCTTGAACCAAGTGAATGTTGTTTGAAAAATAAGAACAGATTTTGTAGTTTTCAGTTGCTCATTTTTCTCTTGGTTGTGGCTCTGATTCAAGTAACTCCAAGTCACGGACAGGTATTATTATGTTAACCTTGTCCAACCACTGGGAGTGTGGTGTTCATACATCCACTTTAAAACCAAGGAAATAGCTGCCTTTCCCACAGCTCCTTCAGGGTCAGAGTTCCAATCCTCTCAGCCCAACCATGGGGCTGCAGCTCCACCACAGCACATTCAGTCAAGCTCTGGGATAGTCTGAGTACAAGCAGAGCAGCTGAAACCATGCAAGACAAGAAAATCCTTTTTCTTGCAAGGCAATGTCATTGCAAGGTAACAAAACCCTGCAAGACAGGGTAAAATTTCACCTCCTCAATCATGTGTCATGTCCCCAGGCTGTCTGCTGTCACCTTTCTTCCAAGAGGCCAGTTTTGGTGTGGACTGGCCAGGCATTTGTCACAGTTGCCCTCAGAGGTGATGTCCTGACCTTGGTGAGCACAATACAGTGCCTGTATTACCCTGTTGACCAGACCCTTCACCCATTTCAGTGACCCAGATGTGACTGAACATCTCCCTACCTCTCAGCAGCACAATATCCCACATCCAAAGAGCAAACAATAATGCAGAGTGGAAGAGTTTAATCACCGTGTAATGCTATGAGATAAAATTTATAAGAAAGATAACACAAAATATACACTTTTTTACAGACATAGACTGAAACCCTATTCCCACTGAGGAAGAAAGGAAAATCTACACAGTTCAAAAGGCAAAAAGCTTTATCTCTAGACTTTCTGTTTATCAGATGTGGCCATGAGTTTCTGCTGCAGAATTATTTATAACAAATTCCTAGCTATAACAAGAGGGAGGAACAAGTAGGTCACAAAAATGACTTTTAGAATATGTTTTAATAGAAAAGGAATATTTACACAATTAATGATGTTCCTAAAGTGAAAGGGAGTGCCACAGTAGCTGACCAGGAAAAAAAAAATTAATTAAAAAAAAACAGCTAAAAACAGAACAAGTACAAACTAAATATTTTAAAATGTTATTTCATGGATTTTCTTTATTTTTTCAGGTTTTTCCCTTTCCTTTTTTTTATTCTTCCTCATTTTTCCCTTTAGAAATGGAAGGGAAGCTTAATTAAAATAACTTGTTCTGCAAGCAGCAGAGCTAATGAAGCCTTGTTTCCTGTGGGTTTTTGCCCTATATCCCCTGCTGTGATAACCTCAGCTCCATTCTCATATCCTCTATGGCTGCCCTTGCAGTTCCCCAAAACAACCACTCAAATTCCCCAGCATATTCTTAAAATCCAGTCTACACATGTGCTACCGTGTCTTCAGTCCTTCCTAAACCACTGGCGTTGTCATAAGGTATAGCAACTTCATTACCCTTGTGATTGGCTACAAGCCAGATTGCTCTCCTGTCTTTAAAGTCAGTATTTAATCTGTGCTCCAATATCTTGCACTGATCTTAGCGTAGCCTTATTCTGCAATGATCCTGGGGTTCAGGAAATAAATTATTAAAATTAACTGTATTCCTCAGCATTAGACATGCGAAAGAAACATGAGAAGTGACTAACGTAAGTGAAAATACGGCAAATACATTCCAGAATAGCACTTCAAAAGGATTCATATCTAACTCAGATCCATTAAATACTTTCCTGAGATAAAATGTTGCAAAGGCATTGGCACAGACAGCACAGCTCATGAGCTAGACTTTGGGCCTGCTGCATAAATTACTACTGGATTCCCTTACCTGGAAACCAAAGCCTGGAGATTCAGTAGGTGGCCATTGGGCACTAAATCAGCATACATTTCAAAAGGAAAAGTGCTTGTGTCTGCAGAAGAACTAATCTGGAGTTGAAGAGTCCCCATGCTCTGCACCTGAAGAGTGTCTTGTACAGTGAGATTCCTGGAAACACTGAGACATGGACCAGCTCACATGTGTCCTGGTGAGGGTGGACTTGACCCATGTTCATTTAAGAGATGCTGGTAGGATGGCTGGATTGAATATGATACACTGCGTCTTCCTCTGTTTTTGTTTCTGAAGTACCTGCAGCTGTGCAGCTTTGACCCATGTCCATCAGGATGACCTTTCATCAGAAATTATGGGTGATTTTATGTGTTCCAACTTCAAACAGCCAGGATAAGGCATGAGCCTGAGTGCAGGTGTTCAGCCCTTTCAGAAAACCCAGACCTTTTCAGGTGCTTTGCCTTAGTCATCCAAAAATCAAAGGCACTGCCAGGCATTAGTCACTTGTGAAAAAATTCTGAATGGAAAGGAAGGTGCAATGTTCAGGATCAGCCTTAATATCTGAAGTGGTGGCCACACAGTGTTTCGCAAGTCCATGCAGGCAGGCTCTGCAAATAACCTCTTCCTCTCTGCCTGCTACTGAAGGCAATCCAGAACCTGCAAGTGCCACTGGTGTGGAGCCTGCACACCCTGCAAACAGGCAGGGGACACTGGGGTACGCGGAGATTACACTGATGACTTTTCCTAGCCCTCAGACACATAGTAAGGGTAGGGTCACATCTTTCTGTGAAAGCCCTCATAGGCATCCCATATGAATTCACATTCTCCAGGTGTAACTGAGCTCCTTCCAACATTAAGCAAAGGACTCTGAGAAGACCTGTTGGCAAAATGAATCTATGAAGTACTTCCCAATATTAACTGACTTTATATATGCATATGGGCCAGTAGGTCGCTCAGAAAATACCTGCTCAGAAGTAAAGCTCAGCTTCATTTCCATGGCTGTGAACAGCATTAAAAGTGCTGTCTCAGTGTGACACACCTGGTTTTTAGCATTCCTGCTCTACTAGAATATGGGTTCTCACTGCTCACCTTCTTTCCATTGATCTACTTTACTTCACTTTATGTTTTTAATCTACCTTTTCGTGAGGCAAAAAGTTACTCCAATCAAGCTAGAAAGACAAGGTGTGCATAGCAAATATATGAAAGAGCACATTTTTTAATGCATTTCCCCTCTTATTTCAGGAACACATTCTTACATTGTGGGCCAGTAATTCTGAAGCTAGATAGGAGAAAAAGAAAGATGGGGAACAGTTTTATTCTGGAAGATGGTCATGGCAAAGGGGAAGAAGAAAGGAAAGAAAATAATCTACATATTTCAGAAATAGAAACCTAAATATAGTCCCTTGATGTGCAGAAGAAATGTTAAAAATACCAGAAAAGACAGCTCTGCTAAAAAGAGCAAGCTGATATAGAACGTGACACAAAACTAGCGCCATCAACAAACAGCATGAACAAATTCTGGAAATAGTTGTGGGATCTCTTACAATGCTTATCACTCAATATTAAACCATTCAAGGTAAGTGTCCAGAAATACTGGGGTGGGTGGAGGCAGGAAGCAAAAAATTGTTTGAATTTTTTTTATGAGGAATCCTGTCATAAGCCTTGCTAGGAAGTTATTTCTTTTTCCTTAGGGAAAGGCAAGATTTTCATGATGTTTCTAAGAGATGATCCTTGGCTCCGAAATTTTATGTTGCATAGGTTAGTTGAAGACACTTGGATCTGAAACATAATTCAGTTTTCCAGAAGTAGAATTCTAACTGAAAAACGGTCCTCTTACACCCATAGAGAAAGTTTCATTGTTCTCTGATAATAAAATCCATGGACAGATAGCTGTGAATAATTAGGTTTTTTAGAAGATGATGTTTCCCAGTATTGCTGTACAATAGAGAGAGAGACAACATGAAGATAGACAACATCAGCTTATGCAGCTTGGAACGGAAAGGGAGAAACAATCTACTACTACGTCAGCCATTTCAGTTTGGTTGGGATCAGGGCTTTAGAGGGGTGACTGGTACTGCACAGGATAAATGCACCACTCCTGACAGCACAAACAGCAAAGCAGAGGAAAACCACAGGGCCCAAATAATTGCATTTGGGGAAAAAAAAAAAAAGAGGAATTGCAAGCAACCTGTGTGCACAGAGGTCTAATTCCTCCATGTTCTCCCCAGGTATTTTGAGAGAGCAAGAACAATTACAGCTGTAGTGAGAGTCAGAGTGCAGGGAAAGGGGTAAGAGAAGAACTGCCAAAAATAACCCTCTGTAAGCTGCAGAAGCAGTGATTGAGAAAACAGAGTCAGAGCTCTACACATACAACCACATGGACGAATCTCAAACAGAGCAGTGAGTGTTGACTTCAAACTGCGGAGCCTTTTGTGGAGGGGGAGAAACACCACTACCTCTTAGTTCTGGTATAACTACATTTCCATTCAATACATCTTATATCCTGCTGTAATTTTGTCTCAGTAAGCCATGCCCACACTGCCTATGTACTCCCCAGTCTGCCCATATGTTTCTTAAGTGGTGAGATCATCTAAATCATCCCTCTCATTTCCCTCCTACAGAAACTATTCATGGGCAGTCTATTTCTATTCTGACCAGATCACTGATGCCCCACAGGACTTTGTGGAGCCAACCCTACCAAGATAATTGTCAGATTTAGAACTGGTTAAGAAAAGCTCTTACCAAAAGTATTTATTTGGTTAAAAGAATCCAAGAGATTCTTAAATTCTTGTGAACAGCAGGTGATTGGTTTTGCCAACAAGTGCCCTCAATTCTTTCGACATCTTTTTATATATCTGTAGGCACCAGGCACATTAACCTCTTTGAGGTCATGCTAGGTTTGGTCCATATCAGGCTGACAAAAGCTGACAGGCAGACACGAAGGTGAACTCAAGATGTCTTAAGTGTCATGTACAAGTTCACTCATGGCCAGAAGTACCCAGCACACAGTGGGGGAACAAATCATTAGAATTGCTCATGGCCAGATTTCCAAGAGCTCCATTTCCACTGCAGAAGCCAGGTTTTCAAAACATTTTCAAGGTGTCTATACAAGGGGCTGTACATTTATACAACTTCAACCCGAGCAGCTGAGCTCACTTGACAGCATGGCCACTCATTTAAATATTAAAACAGGTGCAGGATCCTTCTGAAACGTCACAGCTAAAATGTGCTGGTTCAGAACATTTGAGAACTGGGTGTGAAAATTTGAAAGAGGTCCTTCAAATACAACATTTTCAGAGCTGATCACAAAAATAATTTTAAGCCTCTCTGATTCAAAACAGAGTATGTGTGTATTCAGGATTTTCCCAAAAGTTCCTTTTTGGTGGAGGACATCAGCATTTCTGGGTGTGTAAAAGGTGTATGAAGAATTAATTGATGTTGTCAAAATTTTGATGGCAGCATGAATTTTAATGAAGGAGGGTTATAATAAAAACTCTTTATCCCTTTCCAACTAAAACAGCTACAGGAGCATGTGCTGTACTTGGGTTTGAGCTATACAGACAAATGTATCTACCAAAAGCTGCAAAAGACTTAACTGCTGCAAAACCTTCATTCTAGACACATAAATATGAGAGATAGTATGCTTGTCTCATGAGTATTAAGGAAAGTGTGACTGTGACCAGACAGGGAAGAAGAGACTGAAATTCTTGCCCTCATATGGTGCCTGCCACCATATGAGCTGGGACAGAGGGGGTCTGTCCCCTTTCTTGCAGAGCAAAAGGGAAAAAACATAATCAGATATGTAACTGTACAGTGTTGTGTGTGAGGAAGATAACTGATATTATCTAACTAATTTTTTAAACATTGAATGATAGGTGAGTTTGGAAGGATGTCTGTTCTGAAAGAGTGAAATGTACTGTTTAGAGTGGCCCAATGGGACATAGCTATGAAATATGGAACAAAAGCACGGGAAGGACAATTCAAGATAACCATCAGGAAAAAGTTCCTAATGGCATGAAACACAGCCTAATACTGCTGAATAGTCTTCTAAGACAAGAAGTGGAAGCCCAGCTGAATGAGTAATTTTAAAATTAGATTGTAGGAAACAATTCAGCATTGGCAAGGGGAACGGACAAGATGACCTCATCAGCCTTTTCCATCTCATATTTCTATGATTCTGAGGACAGAGAACAATAAAAAGCCACTGTACAGAATCAGTCTCAGAGAAAGTTGCAATGGTGTAAATGAGATTGGCTATTAAAAGGTGTAGATTGCAAAACAGACTGTGAATGAGGAAACGTGGTTGTGTGGAGAGATGAAGTCATCAATATGTCTAGAATGGAGACTTGGAGCCAATGATAGGCAAAGATCTGGACAAGGAATGTAAAGTTGGAACAGACCAGCTTCAAAGAGATAAAAGACAGAACACGATGAGGTAGGGACGCTAAGATTTTAGATAGAATATATTTTCATTTAGCATGTCCCAGGTGTGCGTGGCTTATAATAATTAAGAGCCTTCAGGTGTCAGGGCAAAGCCATTTTCAATACTAAAAGATTAAGGGAGAATTTAAGGATGATGCCCGCGTATTTGGAAACATAGCAATATAGGTATTATTCTTTTGTTTCACAACCATGCACATCTGCTGGGCTTGCCAACATTTGCAACAACAAAGGAAGTCTCCACTAATTTGACTGGAAGGCTCAGGGTGTGTGAATTCGTCTTCTGAGCCAATGCCATCATGGACTGTTTTCTCAGCCAGTACTTAGTGATTAAGTACATATGGCTTTCCTTTTGCTTATATCATACATTAACCTGTTATTGCAGAGTAAAGCACTGGAAAAAAGGATTAAATTCAGAATTCAGCTTGATAGAGCACCTAACTATACATGCAGTCATTATATAGCACTAACTACAGTCACTATATAGCACTTACTGACTATACAATTGTATAATTGTATTCTGCTGGGGAGCTGAAAATAGATATCAGCTTCATAAGCAGTAAGACTGTTCAAACTGTAGTCGTGTGACTAAAACTATGACATATTTTGGGCATTTTGGGAAGGATTTGTATTCATCTGTCCCTGTTTTTTGCAGATGGATTTATGGTTTAAAATTACTCAAGCCCATATTCAGGCAGCTCCCAAACTCTGTTTGCAATTTGTGTTGTATGACATGTCCTGAGGTATTATTTCTCTTTGTTGACTGGATACTTAGAACTTTTTAAGCAGTGGTATAGAAAATGGCATGTCACAGGCTCCATTGTGCAAAGTTCATGAAAACTCAAAAATGCATAGGTGTTTTCTCAAATACATAGAGAACTCTGAAGTATTTGCAGAAAGCAAATACTGTGCACCCCTCCATTACTAACATACACAAAGAAGCTAATCAAATATAAGTAATTTATACATTGATCAATTTTTTCGACCAACTTTTTCAACGAATTTCAAGGCATAAGAAACGAAAGGGGATATTGGTCTAAAAATGTCACAGGACTCACTTAAGTACTTAGGAAGCACATTAGAAAACTATTAATTTCTCTAGTACTCGAAAATTTTGTTGTCATAGTTAGTAAAGTACCTGTTTAAACTGTAGGAAAGAACAGTCATTGTTCACTCTATAGCAAAGAATCCCATATTGTTTTAGGCAATTTGAAAAAAGTATATGGGAAAGTTTTCTAACATGGGAAAGTTTTCCCTTTAACTACATATTATCAAAGATAAGAGATAGAAAGACAGTTCACAGAAAAAGCATGAGAAGGAAACTTAATTCAGAGAAATTACCTTTACTGTATTTATTTTGCATTTCTCCTTAAAAGTACCATGATAACTACAAGTTGTTTCAACTTAAATGCAATTAAAATCATGAGATTCAAAATGAAGGGAATACAGGAATGGTTCTGAGGATAATTACCAGTAGTTACTGTTCCGTACCACTGGTAACATATCACAAAGAAATTATTACAGATAAATTTGATGTTAAAGAGCAAATCTGTATCTGCAATCCCTTGCTCAAAACTGAATGGTTGTTGAAATCTGGAGACAAGCCCCAATTAGTAGTATTCTCAAAGGAAGACAAGGAGGAATGCCTTATTTAAAGCATACATTATGAAATACTGTCTTACAAATAAAAACATCATAATTTCTGGGCTATAATATATCACAGAATATATAATTTCTGTAATGTAATTGTTTATGTCATTGGCTTCAATATAATAACTTAGAGAGATGCTAGTAAATTCACCTAATATCAAAGAGATGTTAAGATGTGGTTTATTCATCTCTAAGATGCTAATTCCCATATATTATCATATTGCTATTTATTATTGTTAGTTTGATTGTCACTACGAACATTCCTTATATGGTACCACAAATGTACGTAAAAGCTGCAGAGCATTTTATAATAAAGTCAGATAAAATCTCTTCGGGCACTTTCTAACATAACCACTGAAACATTATTTTATAATCTTTCCCTCAAATAAGGAACAACATTTTGAGGGCACTTAGATGAGGGAAAGTTGCAGCACCCAGCAAAGTTTAGAAAAATGATTCTTTAAAATGCATTCTAAAGGAGCATATAATAAAGCACATTATCAACAGGCAGAAATTTGAAAAGGGGAGTCACAAGGGGCCCTGGAAAATGTCTTTTGAATGACTGTGGAAAAAATAAAAGGCATAGAATGGAAAGGCAAAACCAAGAGTAAGTGGTCAAAATGAACACGTGTTAAAAAGTGACTGGAGTTCAAAGAAATTTTTGCTGATTTTTATATATCATTTCATAAAAATGTGCATGTTTGCCTTACATAATGTCTCTTGAAAAAAAAATCTTAAGAAGCCGTCTTGAAATACTTCCTAGGTGAGTATTGGAATGAATTAATTACACTGTTAGGGTATGCTAGCAAAAGGAAGCTTAATTCATTTCCAAAATTCTTTGAGCTCTAATCTCTTGGAGTATTTTCCCTGTCTTATACCACTTGCTTGTAGTATGATGAGATGCTGGAATAATAATGCTTGCTGAAATAAGTATGTTTTTCTTAAACTGAGTTTTCTAGCATGAAACAAAGTAAGGTTGCAATGTCACTGTTTAATTATTCAGCCCTTAAGCTATCTGTTACAGTATGGCATATTTACTGCCAGAGGGGATAACTTCAGTGGTCTAAACCTGACGTCTGAACAGACATCCTGGAACCATAAGGTTTGAATATTGGCAGAGCAGAGCGGAGTAAGTTCTTCATCCTTCTGTGGTAGCTGTGTTTTACTACTAGGCAGTTTATTGAACAGAAGTCTTTAAGCTGTGCCCTTAAAAATCCAGAACTCATGTGAAAATTAAAATTCCCATGCTGCTTTCCATAAGCCTGTCCTAATGTCATGGGCCAAAGTTTCCCATTTGTCTGCTGCTGGGTTTTATGCTGTTCCTTGTCAGTCATCTACTGCAGGGATGTCAGCAAAAGCCATACTGTGAAAACGTGAAGTGCTGTGGGAGCATTTGTGATGAAAACTGCTACACTGAGGTAAATCATAACTATCATTAACACATACGTGAGCCATTTTAAATTAGTTCTGTCCAGACTACAGTTAGATCTGCTAAAGACTAATCAATTGACTTATAATTTATAAACCTGTTCTCAGCTCACTCTGCAGTGCTTGGGGATTGTTTAGTACCTCATGAATTTAATGCTCAAGCCCTGTGGTGATATTGCTTATTATCATGATTTAGCACTGATTAATACCCTGCAATTCCTGGCAATACCATTTGAAAGAGAAAAGATTAGCAACGTAGTTTGGGCTTTCCCCGCTAATTCTTCTGTTATCACGTAATTATACACTTTTAAAAACTCTTTTTTATCTGAAAGCATATTTTGGCCCAATAAGTATATCTTCCATGCACACATATGGGAAGAATCTGTATAGATGAGCCCACAGAAAAATACATAGAAAAATATGGATGACAGTATGTATATACTTGTGTGTATGCATGCATACACAATGCCCATAATATATTTACCTCAAATGTAATGATGAATATATTTCAAGTGCTTGACAGGCTGTATGTTCATGGGTTAGTACAAGTAGTGCTGAAACATTCTCTCAGGTGGAAAACAGCAGACATTCTGCCCCAGCAGCTCTACAAGCTGTGTTTGCGGAAGGGGAAGTTAAGTCTTCCAAATTAAACTGTTGTAAAATTTAGATAGGCAAAATTCACCTACCAAAGTTGGACTTGGCTGGCATACTTAATCCTTACTCTTGCAAAAGGTTCCATGTGACCTCTGCAATGGTAAATGTTCTTTTACAGCCCATTTATGTGATAGAACATCTGCATCCCAACACAGGCATTCACCTTGTACAGCACTGCTCTGCCACAATAACTTTAGTCAGACATTTGGCTGTTTCTTCTGACTCCAAGGCTGTGTGTTTGGCTTACTTATCTCCAGTCTATATACTAGCTTCCTCACTTGTCATTTTTAAGGGCTTCACAAAGTACAAAGAGGCATAAGACCACCAGTGGGCTATTGCAGGAACTCGTAAGAAACAAGAGAGATCTGATATCAGCTTTTATGTGGTGCAGTAGTTCTCATCATAGAAAGCTGAGTCAGAATAATACAGGCATTAATTGAATCAGTCCTATCCAAAGAAGAAATTTCTGAACCACACATGATCCCAGGGAAAAAAAAAAAAAGAAAAAAAATTAAAAAATAACCCAAGTGAAAGAATGAAATAATGAAAAGTCCTAAAGCTTTGCAGAACCGTGGAGCAGAAATGAAGGCAAATCAATAAGCACTCTGCTTTTTGTCTGAAAGCAATGAACATTCATGAAAAGACAGAGAATATAACTATTTTCTCACAGCAGCAGATTCTGGACTACTTCTAAACTAGTTCAGCTGTACAGGGATACAGCTGAAACTGCAGTATAATGATTATCAGGTAAGATACTCCTTCTGAAACTGATACACACAAGCTCTGTGTTGTGACAAAGAAAACAAAGAAAACATGGAAGACTTCTCAGATGACACGGAGTGGATAAACCAGCCTGGGAATGGTAGGAAGAGCTTTAGACAGGCCAGAAGAGGTAAACCTGCAGCCTGATGCACAATGCTCATCAGGGTGCCTAAAAGACATCAGATAAACCCATGCCAGGCAAAGATAGCCTGGAAATCTCATGGTCCAGTCTAACACTTGTATTGGCTCTAAAATATAGAAATAAACTTGAGTCCAAAGAATGAAAAGACCTGATTCAGAATTGCACATGCCCAGAATACAACTGTAGAATATTTACAGTTCCCAAAACACTCAAAGCTTTGATTCTGATTAGTGTGGCACACTCACCTGCTCACTAGCATAAGGAGTTTCTCAGTATCCTAGCAGCCTTAGGAATAAAACAAAATCCAATATTTGAGTGTAGCCTGTCTTTATTGTATTCATGAAAGCTCTTGCCCAACAACAGTTTACAGTACCTCAGATCAAGCCAACAAATATGAAATGTTTTTGTTGATAGAATGAACCTGGCTCCTGGTTTTAGAGCTCTGCATTCATTTCTCAACTCTGTCACTAACACTCAGCATTTTTGGGCTACCTAACATCGCATTCATTTTGAAGCTGAGGAACAGAATTTCTCCCTTTACTCCATAGCACTTTCCCTGCTTTTTGCACAAGTCTGCCACCTGGACTGTGATCTCCAGGGACAGAAAGGCCATCTTTTTTGTGCTTGTGCAGTGCAGGCCACAACAGAGCCTCTTCTGCACTACTGTAACAGAAACATAGAATAGAATCATAGAAACATAGAATAACCAGGTTGGAAGAGACCCACCGGATCATCGAATCCAACCATTCCTAGCAACAACATAACTGAAAATACTAAGATCATGCATTTTCAACTTAAATCAATATCTGCACTAGCAAGGCAATCGCGAACATTTGGGCACTTCCAGTAACACCCCTTACCTGCCAGAATCTGTTCCTCTGAATTTGGATAGGGTTTCTTTAGGAGTGAATTGACTGTGTAAATGTCTTTTCACTATCTGCCTACTTGCTAAAACATCAAAACACTTGTTTCTTTTCTAACTGGATGTAGGAAAACAAACAAAACCAACAAACAAAATTCTGAATGCCACAGATGAGTAAAAATGCTTTCCTTGGGGTTTTTTGTTGTTTTGTTTTTTTTTTTTTTGCCATCATACAGCCAGAAAGACTATCAGAACACTTTTCACACTGTATGATTACAAAGCATCACATTTCAACAGATTTTGTTCAGGAAGGTTGTCCTAGGTACATGAAGTGACTATTCAAGAACAGGACATACAACATCACATGCTCATGCTAAGACAATCACAACACTCTGCCATAAGTATC